>NC_056737.1:531467151-531597151 GCF_019279795.1 Protopterus annectens | reverse complement strand
ACTTATTGAACATGGGTCACCTGGACTGTAGACAGGTCTTTATCTCTCTATGCCTTCTGGCTGGGCTATGTGCTATAGCAGCTTTGTCTAGGAGTGCTTTACTATACTGATGAAGGAGACTCTAGCTTTACCAAGTCTCATACCATCAAGTTCATGGGCTCATATTTCTAAAAAGGAAAATTAAAAGGCCTGCCAACATTTTCTACTTCTCCTTCCTCTTCCATTTCTTCAGGTTCTGTTTGGGAAAAAGAGCCTTGGCCTGTTCTGACCAGATTGTGTCTAATTTTGGTTTGGATACTTGCACTGATGAGGATTATTCACTTTGGTATGGCTTTCCCAGGAAATGTGACTGTTGGAAAGTTAACAAATTTAATGAAATGCCACTTTAATTGAGCTACCAAATTTCTCTGCCCAGAAATTGATACACATATTTGTTTAAACTTGCTGCAAACATATCACTTACCATACCTCCTATAATTTTACCTTAATATGCTGCACACTCTGAATTGTAATAGCCTGATTCACTGTATTCTTCTTCAGTATCAGTTTATGTTTCTGTAAGAAAACCTTGCCACTACCCTGCTAAGGCTGACCCAGTTATTCCTATATTGTCTAAGAAATTTGGTGCTGAATACTATTACAAACTACAGAAAGAGAGAAGGATCCTTCTGCTAAGAGTGTATATACATTTATTTTATTTATGTATTTATTTATTTACAGTTTGTTTTCCAGGATAGTCCATTGGGCTGAAGGAGACCATTTTCAATGGAGTCCTGGAAAGAAAAGCTCCAACAAGGTTAAACAAATGAATAAAGTTATAAGACAGCAAACCAACAAAATGTTACAAGGTATAACAAAAAAATTATAGTATACATAGTACTAAAAGACATCCTAACAACAGATATAAAAATGCTTTTATATTTCCACGGTCTATAATAGTGATTTCTCAAGTAGATTTACAAAAGAAATAAGAATCAAAGAAGGAGGGTAGTACATGACTAATAGAAGAAGTGTAGGTGTAGGTATAATTAGAAGGAAGTGAGGCGCTAGGGTGTAGGAGGAGATTAGGTAGGAAACTAGTCAGTGAGGATCCAAGTTATGAAAATTAGAGAAGAGCAGCTGGTAGGGTGTGTAGAAGTAGCTGAGAGGGGTCTGAGTTATGAGAATTAGAGAAGAGAGATAGGATATGGTGAAATAGAGGAGATTGAGGTGGTATGGGAGCAGGAGCATTCCCAGAGGGATGAGAGGTGGGAATGGAGCAAGGTTTTGAAGGTGGAGTGGATGTTGGTGGTACGAATATGTGGGAGGGAATTCCAGAGTCGGGATAGAGAGAAGGACAATAGGAATTTGCCTGGAGTATGAGTATACTTCAAGTAGGTTTTGATTGTTTGACCTGAGTAGTCTATCAGGCTGGTGTAATGTGAGGGAGGAGTTAAGGGATGGGCAAAGAGAGGGTTTAAAGATAAGTTTATGTGCATAAATAAGTTGGATGAAGGAGAGATGGTGTAGCAGTTCAAGCCAGTTAAATTTTTGAAGGGTATTACAATGGTGAATGGAGAATTTGGCACCAGTGGCAAATTTTGAGATTTTGTTGTAGTAGGAAGCTAGTTTTGACTTTAGACTGGATTGGAGATTAGTAAGGAGGAGGGCACCATATAAAAGGGAGGGGCTAAGGTAGGTAGTAGAAAGGAAATGTTTGGGAGAGGGAGTAAGGTAGCGGTTATGGCGGTAGAGCAAGCCTAGTTTTTGGTGTGTTTTCTTTATATTTGTTTGAAGATGAATGTCAAACTTAAGTTATTCATCAGTAGTGACACCTAGTAGTTTTGTATGGGGTACGATTTCTATAGGGGTCTTGTTTTGGCTAGTCATGGAGAAAGAGTTATTGTCAATATTAGTATACTTTGAGGGGTGAATATCAAGATTTTGGACTTAGAAGCATTCAGTGCTAGGTGGTTGTTAAACATCCATTTCTTGGTTGCTAGGAAGGCTTCTTGGGTTAGTTTCTGTAGCATGTGGAGGGATTCAGAGGAGCAGATTATCATAGAGTCATGTGCACATTGGATGAGCTTGGCATTAAGAATACACTGGTGGAAGCCATTGATAAAAATATTAAATAGTAGAGGGCCTCATATGGACCCCTGTGGTACTCTTGTGAGGGTGGTAAGGAATGGGGAGGTGTAGTTCTTCCACTTGACCGATTACTACCTATTTGAGATGTAACTGGAGAACCAGTTGATAGAGGAGGTGGCTAGATTAAGATGAGAGAGTTTAGACAAGAGGAGGTTGTATGAAATCATATTGAAGGTCTTTGGTAGGTCAGGTAGGATGATAGATACAATACAGCCAGAGTCGCGTGCAGAATTGACAGTTTTGAGGAAGGAGAGGAGAGCAGTAGTGGTGCTGTGTCCAGGCCTGAAGCCATGTTATGTGGGGGGTAAGCAGATGGTTATCAAGCAGGTAGGGTAGTAGTTGTAGATGAATACATTTTTCTAAGATTTTGGAGATAGGGGAGAGAATGGCAATTGGCCAGAGTTGGAGATATCAGTATTGTTTCCCCCTTTGTGAAGGGGGGGTGATAAAGGCTTTCTTCCAGAGTATTGGTACATAGGATTCTTGGATTGATCAGTTTATTAGGATGGTGTTGGGGAAGGCTATATCACTGGCAGTTAGCTTAAGGGAGTTAGATGGAAGGTCATCAGGGGCATTTGAAAATGGCTTCAAACTGTATAGGAGTTTTTTATGGTAGAGATAGAAACAGGTTTGAGGGTAAAGGGATGTAGTTGAGAGGTTTTGTTGCTTGAGGAGGGTGCGCTGGGGGAAGTAGGTGAATGTGGGTTAGGTATATTAATAAAAGATGTAGTAAGTTTATCAATAGAGTTAATGAATAAGCAGTTAAATTGGGTAGCTAAGGAGAGGTCTGAGGCATTTGGATCAGGGCAGGGATTTACTTTTTTACCAGGATTGAAGAGGGTAGTAATGCTATTCCAGAACTTTTAGGGTTAGTTTTGTGGTTGTTTTGAAGTAAGGAGTAATAGGATTTATGGTCAGAAGCTATGCGTTGTTTGACTTTGTTGCGAAGTTGCTTATAGTCATCCATATAGACATCTATTATCCTTGGGGAAGATGGAAAATTTGTAATTCAATTTTACCATCTCATGGCTTTAATATACAAGAGGAATGAGTGCAGGGGTATGCAGGAAAAACAGTGCACTAAACTGTTTTTCACTGTGTGTCGTGAGCTGTGATATACTATTGTCATTAAGTACAGTTTATATTCACTGGGGTGTCGCAAAACTGAAACTTTGACTAACAGTAATTGGTTAACTGATTTTTTTTACACATTCATGTGTGCCCATTAATCCTGTTCTTGAGTAGCTGTCTGAAGACTGATATGAAAATAACATGCATTACTGGGTCTTCTGTCTTTTTTCACCTCATAGTAAATCATCTACTATTCCCACACTGAACCATGTCAAATCTCTGTTCATCATAGTAGCGTTTAGTTCCTATTCTAATGACTGTCTTTTTCTTTTTGACCTTCAGTTGTTTAATACTGGTTGGAAGGCCATTCTGAAGTTCATGGTATCAGCATTCACTAGGAAATCCTTAATGTTTTTCTAACATGACCTGGTTGGAATATTAATTTCTTCCGCACATGAAGATATAATGTTTTGGTTTGGGGGGGGTCATTCACAACATTATTATTGTTATCATCATTATTATTTCTAGTAATGGTCATCATTCACACTGCCTCACTTGCATATGGGTTTTGTGCCTGCACAAACCCAGACTGCCAGATTTCCAGAGCTCAGAATTTCCTCTTCTGATTCTTGAAACAGGGGACTGGCTAAGCCTCTCTAATCAGGGAAGCCTAACCCTTGTCACAGTAAGTCAGTTGATCAGCCGTTTAGTGCCAGCTATAGGAATCATAAAGTTAAATTTCCTCATCAGCCTACAATTTGGTTGATTACAGGTTCCGGACCCAGATAATATCCTTTTGGGAACTTCCCTTTCTCTTTATTGTTATATAACTTTGATTTTGTCCGTTTTATTTAAAAAAAAAAACAGCTTTTGAATGTTCCTTTAACTTCTGAATTTGTGTTTGGTCCTGCTGCTACTTAGATTTTCAAGCAATGGAATGACAGAGGTAAATTGGTGCATAGGGTATCTACAATGTTTCATATTCCCACATTCTCCCCTAACAAAGTGTCCAATTTCAAAGTGCAGAACAAACACATTTCCCAGCCTTATAAGATTCAAGGTACCAAGAAGAAATGACAAGAGAATAATGGTTCCAAACCAAACAAAAAGGATTCCTTTCTCAAAAAGGATAAAGCCCCTGCTAAAGAATGACTCTGCCAAGACTAGCATTCTGTTCCTTCCTCCTGCACCTCCTTCCCTTTCCCTGTCCCCCCAGGCTTTCACTCATCCAAGTTGCCTGACCACAAATAGCCTCAGACAAACGAGTGCTGAGAATAATTCAGAGAGGATAGTCTTGGTAGTTGACAGAAAATCGTTCTCCTCTCTTCAGGTGAACCCCCCCCCCCCCAAACTGCCAGTTCAGACATATCTGTTCTGTTTGATACTCTTTCACTTGTTGCAAGCAAGGGTTATAGAACTAGTTCCTGAACCACAAACAGGAAACTTATTTTACTCCAGAATCTTTTTGGAATCCATAAAGTAGCTATCATGGAGATCGGTGTTAGATTTGTCTTACCTAAATACCTTTCTAAAAGTACCCCAATTCAAAATGCTCACCCTGCAGGTGGTCCTACCCCTTCTTACAAACCACTCTTTCATGATGACTTTACATATCAAATATGCTTATAATTGCATTCCAATTGCTCCCATCTTCAGGAAATATCTGAGATGTTTGGCTCACATTATCAGTGTTCTGTATTACCCTTTGGGCTATCAGTTGTGCTTTGAGTATTACAAAGTGCCTGGCTCCAGTGGTTGCTTACTGCTGGAACCAAGACATCCATGTTTTCCATTATTAAGATGACTTGTTGATTTCTGAAGGTTCTGTTTCCAAGTGTTTAGAATCATTAGACAAGGTCTCAACCATTCTAGTGCATCTGACCTGTGAGTGGAACCTACAAACATCCTGTCTCACATCTGTTCAAATAATTGTCTTCCTGGGGTGTATGATCAACACAGAAAAAAGAATGGCCTTTCTACCGGAAGACAAAGTCCTGACTTATCAAGACATTTTCAGGGACTTCTCTGTTCAAGAAACTGACTCTCCAAGAGAGTTTCTCAAAATTCTATGTCTCATGGCATCATACTCCATACAAGACCGAGCCAATTATACATAAAAAAAACATTGGTCCCAGCATCCGTATCCCTTTCAGTTATAGGTACCAGTGCTGGAATTTGTGAAATGAGAGTAACAGTGGTGAAAGGATCAGATGTCTCTCAATTCAGGCCTAACCTTCTCCCTCCAGACCTCAGTTTCAGTCAGTTCAGATGGACTTGTCAGATTTTGCAAGGAGAGCAGGATCCAGAGGAGTACAAGTGCAGAATGAAGGGGGTCCTTCAGACACTACAAAGCATATAAATGTCAAATAAATTTTAGCAGTGATTCAGGCCTTAAAAGTTCTTTACTGTTTAAGGTCTCCAGGTCCTCTTTTAGTGATCACAGACAACACCATAGTCATGTGGTACCTGAACAGACACGGGGATACAAGTTCATACCCTCTTTGCCAGTTTGCAGTGATGGCCTTGGTGCTCACCTTACAACATTCTGTGACATTTCAAGCCTCATACATCCTTTCAGAGCAAAACATAGTGACAAACAAACTAAGCAGATCCTGGTTGAAGCCTCATGAGTGGAAAATCAAGACAAAATTCTACCAGGATTTGGTCCAGATGTGGGGAACACCTAAAATAGATCTTTTCCCCTCCTTTCAGAACAGACATTTGTTAAAATTCTGTTCAAGATATTCTTCCAGAAATGCTTGGAGAACAAATGTATTCTCATTCCCTTGGTCAGGAATGGTCCTGTATACACCATCAGTTTCCCTGTTTTCTTTCTAGAACCTTAAAACAAGTGAGGGAAGATTCTGCATACCTTGGATTTGCTCAGACAGCTCAGTTGCTACCTTGACAGAATCAAGCCCTTCTGGAAAAATGAACGGCTGTTTATTTCCTATTCTGGGCTAAGAAGTGTCAGCCTGTGTCTAAGAAAACAATTGCTTATTGATTGTTCTCTGCTATTGTTTTTAGTTACTCATGCCACAAAATATCTATTCCAGGCATGATTAAGGCACATTCCACCAGAGCCTTATCCTATTTGGGTGGCATATTGGAAAAGGAGTGGAATCTACAAGCATTCTAGAGGCAGCAACCTGGGTCTTCTGTTAATACATTTACAAAATATTACAAACTGGATTTTTTCCTCAGGACCCAGAGCAGACTTTGCAAGGACCATTCTCCAGGTGCTTATTTCTCCTTTTTCCTTCCAGGTAGGGTAAGCTTTGGGAATCTTCCGAGGCAATGTGAATGATTAACACACTACAGTTACACAAGTCCTACTTACCTGTAACAGTAGATATTCGAATTTCACACTGCCTCAGTGGCAGCCACCACCCACCATCCCCTTATTTTATATATAGTTTGATAGTATCCACCCTTCCTGTGCTGTTGGTTGCCTTTGGTTATTTGTGTTGGCATTTTATGACAGCAAACTGATTGGTTTCAGGCAATTCTTGCTTCTGATCTTTCTTGGTTCTTCCTACGTAGCACTAAAAGCCTGAATAACTGACTTCCTGTGACTGGGTTTGCTTCCTTTGATGGAAGGAGCATAGTCAATCCCTTCTCACAGGGAGTCGGAGGGAATTTTAAGCTCTGAAAAGCTGTCAGTGTGGGTTTGTGTGGGCATAGAACTGATATGCTACTGAGACAGTGTGAAATTTGAACATCTGCTGTTACTGGTAAGTAGGACTTATGCAACTGCATTTTCTTAACAACCTCCCTTTAATGTTTTCATGCTGCTATTATCACTAGTCTGTTTTTTTTCAGACTATTTATTGCATAGTATCACACCAGTAGCCGTTACTACAATGACTAGAATGTATGTAGCCTTCCAAGATGAGTTACACAACAGAATCATTCATTGTGCTAGTATTCATGCCACCTGTTACAGTACTGGTGGAGGGAAAGAGGCTACAACCAGACATACTTTGGTGCTACAAGGAGTGTTTTGGGGTTATTTCCATCTCCGTACACCATTCATTCTAGAAACTGTTCCTCTTCATTCGACCACTCTATCCCAGGTCATCATCTGACAATTTATTTTAATGCTAAAGATGAAGACAAGTCAAAGACCAGTCATTGTTTCTATGAGGCTCCTTGTTTTATTATTTTTCCTATGTCTCACATCTGATAAGGCAGTTCTGGTTTGTTCTTTCGCATGTCTGTAAACCTGACTTTTGAGTGAATGTCTCACATCTATTAAGGGAGTTCTGATTTGTTCTTTCCCATGTCTGTAAACCTGACTTTTGGGTGAAATGTCACTGTTAGCTTCCTCTCTAGCCTTGCCTTTGCCTCTTTTTTATCTCAGCTTTCTGGGACTGTATACTATCATTGCTCTCTTACCAATCTCATTCTTCCCATGGCCTTCCTTTTGTTTCTATTTTTTTATTTACTTCATTGTTAAAAAGGTTAAGTTGACTGAGCCAATGGCTTCTTTTTCAGGGGTGATGAAGGAAAAAAGAGGTCCACGATACATTTTGGTGTAGTTAGTCAGCCTAAATAATGTGTTTTGAGGGTAGAAAGAAATCAGAATAAACAGTCACATGAAGAACTTGGATACATTAACCACCAACCTTGGACATTTCCATGTACCATGTCTGTTGAACTTCCTTATTGCCCTTTTTTATTCTTTCTTAGCCAGCATTCCATTTTATAGATTATCCATTCATATTCCCACAGCTCATGTAGACCATTCCTTATTTTATATTTTATTTTTAGTATGTGAAAATTCTGTCTTTTATGAATGAATGTATTGGTAGTAGACCTTGTCTTTTTTTTTCACTAGTTTAGAGGACTTCATTGTTTCGTGGTAACCTTCTGTCTATGGCTGTCATGCATTAGTCTTTTACCCAGCTCTGTATTAGACGTGATAGACCCAATATTGCAAATTTCAATGCTTTGAAATGTGAAGTGTGAATGAAATTGGAAAAGAAAACCTACAAATTCTAAAATTCATTGTTAAATCTTCGAAGCATGGCAGTGGTATTGGTGGGGTTACCCAACTGCTTCTTACATCCAATAATTATGAAGTCACTGTGCCATGGAGTAGGGGAATACTCTGAGAGACAGCAACCTTGAACTTAATGGATCAGGTTCCAAAAGAGTTGCACTCAGTGAGACTTAACTTCAGTGTAAGACCTGTCTGTAAATAGTCTTACACAGGAGGCCAGATTCCAAAACACCTGCTGTCAGCCTGCTATCATTGTAAGTGGTCAGTTACACTAAGAGCAAATCTTTTGGAATTGGGCCCCAATACATTTTTTATTTAATTACTCTTGTAGCGTTCCTCTCTTATGTGTATTGTGGTTACAGTCCTCAGAATTTCACATTTCTGCATACCAATGACAAAAACATTAATACTGCGGTGGTGGTGCTGCAGTAGCATTGTCGCCTCACAGTAAGATGTTGTCCCGTTCGATTCTCAGCTAGTCTTCTGTGTGGAGGCATATGTGAATGGGCCGTGCCTTCGTTGAAGGTTGTGCATCAGGGCTGGTAACCCGGTACGTAAAAATCCACTACCAAACATTAGCGGAACAGAGTTCCGCTGTGGCGACCCCTAACCGGGAAAAGCCGAAAGACACAAACAATGACAAAAACATTAATAATGTTCCATTTCCCCTTTGTTTTGCAAACCTTCCATGAGATGCACCTCAGCCAGGACCACTATGAGTTTTCTTCCTTTCTAACCTTGAAGTAGGAACTTCTCAGTTCATGGATGGCAGACAGTACATCAGTCTCTAATCATCCTCTTTCACTTTCAGACTTTATTGTTTCTTATAAAGTGGACAAAAAGCAATGACCAGTCACATTCTGGTTCTTTGTAGATCAAATCAATTCTACCACATGGGACAAACAAAGAATCATATGAATGCAATGAATGCTTACTATACAATCTGATAAGGTTTACCTCGAGGAAAGAGAAGAGTTATGTTTCCTGGATTAAAGGTACTAAGTTCGGTGTAGACAATATTTAATGATGCTGTTGTGAGGTCAGAAAGTTTAATATCAGCTTTGTTAATACTTTATACATTGTGACTGTGCTGACACAGAAGTGTAATAGCACCATGGATCCTATTTTCAACATAATCGTATTCTTTAGCGTGAACAGTTTGACTAAGGTCTAAACTCCTCCTTACTTTTCCTTCATACTTCTAGAGCTAGACTACACTGCACATACTGCTTATGTTCAGTCTTAGAACCTCATAAACTCTCCTACCTTAGACTAATTTCCACCTCCCTAAATTCAGAATTCAACTCAAAAAATGCTTATTCAAGAGAAGCAACATGTCACTCTTTTCTCCACATAGATGTCACCTGACACATACATCCCTCTAAGTCAGTTTTCATCTTTGCTTATAGAGACATGTCATTGTAGATCTTATGGCTACAAATATCAAGATGTCCTTCTGTTCGTATGTTGCAGTATTCATAACATGAGGGAATCCACTGCAGGCTGCCCCAAATGTCCAGCCAGTATACAAAAGTCTAAAGCCTCTTTAAGGTACATGTCACATCGCACATAGGATCCCTTCCAATGTTGGTCATAAAGTGACCATCCTCAGAACTTTTCTGCCACCAGTCTGAATGCCTTCTCCAGTCATTTGCTCATCAGTGAAGTTGCAGATTCCGATTCAGATAAGTGCCCTGTTAGGGTTTTTTCTTATTCTTTTTGTGCTACTGTCCTTGCTGAGGTTACATGTCATCTAGGCAGGGCAAGTGTCAGTGTGGATGCATGACATGATCTGTGTCTCTCTTGCCTAGGCCCTAGCCACAACCATACCTTCTGTGCTGTTTACAAGGCCTTTGTCCCAAAGACCCTGCATAGTCATCTTGCTTCTCTTAGTTTATAGCTAGAGAACCAATGTTTTAAACGCTTAGTGCATGACACTATGGAAGATGCATCAAGTCCTTCAGGGGAGCCTGTTCCTAAGAAGGCCAAGACATCTGCTTTGGATGCGGGGGGTGGGGTGTGTGACCAGGCTCATTGTCTCTGAAATCCTGGTTTGTGAGGAGGTCCCTGGCAATATTATTAAATGCAGGCCGATGTCAGGTCTCTTATCCTTCCACCATATGGATGCTCCACTTAAGAAGAGGCAGAAAACTAAACATTCTTCTCCTTCTCCTCATCTTTTCACAAGGACTGTTTAATGCCTTCATGGCCCCTTAGGCAATCCACAGGGGTTTCTGTTCCTTCTCCTTCCCTTTTTCCAGTTTCTTCCCAAAAAAGGATCAGAATTGATGAATCCTCTGATGAAGATGGTTCTTCTGGGGATGAATCACTGACATACTTTGCCCAGATGTCTTCTCCATTGGGATATGTTTCCCCAGAAGAGGAATAAAATGGAACTGACTCTGCAGGGGAATATATTACCTTTGGAGAGACTGTTATGAAAATGAGAGAATTTTTCAAGTGGGACTGCTCTCAGGTTTCAGACATACAAAAAAAGATATGATATTTTACAGATGAATTCTCCATCCCCATCTGCAGTACTTCCAGTGTTTCCACCTTTCTTGGATGCTTTCTCCTTTGCTTCTAAGTGTCCAGATGCACAGCTTCCTGCTTCTAAAAGGCCAGGCAGGTTCTACAAAGTGCCAGAGGATTGTAAGTTTTTGTGTAGGTGCCCTTCTGCAGACCCAGCTACAGTATAAGTGGCTGCAGATAAGCCCTCTAAGCTATTGCCTTTTACCTCCCTTCAACCTTCAGACAAGGAGAACAAAGTTACGGAAGGGTTGGGGAAAAAGTTTATACTTCAGCCACTCTGGCCTTTAAGGCCATGAACTACCAGACCCATATGGCTAAATATTCCTTAGCTCTCTTTCTCAAGCCACTAAGCTCCTTTCTGAGCTTCCAGACTCTAACACTAAATCTCATCTTGCTTCCATTTTAAGTTCCTCTGCCCAAGTGACACATCATTCTATTAAATGCAGCTATGATGCAGTGGAAGCATCTGCCAGAGCTGCTACATCTGACTCTGTCCTTCCGAGGTACTCTTGGCTGAGACGTCAGCCAATGACAGATGATATCAAAGCTAACATTATGGATGCTCCACTAGACTCTAAGGTTTTGTTTGGGTCTGCAGCTACAGAACGTTTTAAATCCTTGCAAGAAAAGTGCAATGAACTCCAGGACCTTAAGCATATTTTTGTGTCACTAGTTCCAAAATTTCAAAGGCACTACCCTTCTAAAACTCCTTTTTTAAGGAAGCTGTCCAGACTTTCTTCTTCTAAGACTAAAAGAGGTGCACAGCCCTTTACAAGCAAGACAGGTAGTCTGTGACTACCAACCCATTTGCAGTCAAACCCCTCTATTCTTATGTCTTTTCCTGTCCCTCCCCGCTAGGAAACAGATCACCCAAGACTCCTCTTGGGTCCTTTCTATTATCCTCAGAGGATACCTTATGGTATGGAAAACTCCTTCCACCTTCTGGGGTATTCCACAATCTCCAAAAGATTACATTCCCAGGGTACCATTTTAGAGGTTCCACCTTTCCAAACAGGAAAGGGTTTCTACTCAAGAATGTTCCTAGTCCCCAGAAAGAATGATCATTAGAGACCCATCTGACATCAGGGAAGAAGCAATGACAACCGACGCCGGACCTAGACTTTGGAATTCGGCTGACCGAGGACCCGCCTGACGGCAGGATAACCCATCTGTAATGACTGCAGCTGTATGAGCACTCGAACATCTACATTTATGGTAGGTACAAAACTGTACTTTTCTTGGGGGTAGGAAGTGGATAACCATTGGAGGATATCTTCCAGAGTGCTTATTTTATTGTTTGGGGGAATGTAGACACAGACAATATTTATACTCTTATTATTGTTAATTTGCAGTTTGGCAGTGAGGATTTCTGTGTTATTAAATGGAGCTGGTTGAACTGGATCTCCATTAACACAATGTATTTTTGTAAAGAACTGCTATCCCACCTCCCTTCTTAGCTGTTCGGTCTAATTGGTGCATGTTGTAGCCCGGGGGTAATACCTCATTATCAGCAGTAGTAGATTTAAGCCAGGTTTCTGTAAGACATATTATGTCTGGGGAATGAACTGCTAAGAGGGCATGCAAGTTGGGGGTTTTATTATTATACTTCGAATGTTCAACTGAAATGTCAGGAGAGTGTTTGCGGGACTGTTAAGGGGTAGTTATTGATGGGGTTGGTGGTGTAGGAGCTATTATCACCAGGTGGAGACGGGCCAGGGTTGGGATGGATGTCCCCATCTGTAACGAGGTTATATTGAAATCTGATTATGAGCTAAGTCTTAGATGGTGCTTGTCCCTTGGATTAGATTTTAAGGTTTTAATTAGGTGATGAGGTAAAGGGGATGAGGGTTTGGATGTGTGGGGGATAGTTAGGTGAGCTAACTTGTAAGAGAAGTCTGGGGTGGTAGTTTGACATTTTGGGTAGTGGAATCCGTGGTGGTACTGGTTTTCATAGGCGGTGAGGAGATAAAGGATGAGCATCAGGGGGAGTAGAGAAAATCTAGTGTTTTTGTTGATGCTAGCATAGCAAGGGGTCTGGCCATTATAGGGCACAGTTTTCAACCAGGATTTAGCAGGAAAGGAAGGAGAAAAGTTGGGCTGTAGAGAGGGAGGGCCACTTGGTGATGTGTGAGATGCTGGTTGGGAGGAAGAAGCAGGGGGAGTGGCTAGGATAGTATAAATTTAACAGTAGTGGGGGCGGGTTGGAATAGGGGGCAGGGCAGGGTGAGCGGAGCGGGGCTAAACCGGACCACCAGAATTATACAGCAATTAAGTAAAATGTAGGTTTATAATGGGAATGTAAGTTATTTGCCTTAATATATTTTAAAGATGGCTCCCAGTGGAGTGGATATTGATATAGCCACCTATGAGAATGGCTCAGGGGAGGGGTGGGTAGCAATTATCATTGTGAGATTGGGTGGTTAGAACTGGTTGCAGAGCAACCCCAGCAGGAGGGAGTCCAAAAAGAAAAGAAAAAAAAGCAACCAGGAGCCAGGAAATGTAAGTATGTTTACATTGCTTCCAGTCAGAATGTTGTGGCAGACACATTGAGACTCAATCCCATGAATAGATGTTGCACAGGGATGTGTTTCTGGACATTATCCACTGGTGGAGTACCCCTGAAGTAGATCTATTTGCCTCCCCTATAAACAGACAACTTCAAAAATTTTGTACCAGATTTCCCGATCCTCAGGCATGGATGATGGATGCCCTATCCTTCTCTTGAAAGGAGAAGTTTCTCTATGCACCCCCCCATTCCCCTCCTTCAGAAAGCTCTGTTAAAAATTCAACAGGACCAACCAATAATCTTGCTGGTGACTCCCTTTTGGCCAAAACAGCATTGGTTGACCCTTCTTCTGCATTTAGCCAAGGGCAATCATCATAAGTTACCTCACAGGGTGGATCTACTCACATACGACAAGGGATCTCTAATACATCCACAAATGTCAACCCTTCAGATGACACTGTGGGTAATAGGGTTTTGATCCCTTTCAGGCACCTATTTTCTGAGGATGTGCTACAAATTCTGCAGGAGGCCAGAAAACCCAATTATAGGAAATCCTACATTTCCAAATGGAAGAGGTTTTCCTTCTGGTGTTTTTCCAAAAACCTCCAACTATTGTCTGTGGATAGTCCAGTGGTTTTCACTTATCTGTGTGAACTACTGAAGACTAAGTTATATTGTTCGGTAAAAACTCATCTCTCAGCCATTTCTGCCTGGGTTCCTATGACTCCTCCTTTGGCTTCTAGGTTGGAAGTCAAACTTTTCTTGAAAGGCACCCTTCATATCAGGCTACCAAGGAAACCAGTGCCTGCTCCTTGTGATTTAAACTTATTTATTTTATTTTATTTTACATTTGTTGACCGGGAAAGTCTGACTGGGTATATGCCCATTTTCAGTGGAGGTCCGGGGAGAAAAGCTCCATATATTCAGACATATCAGATTTACATAATATAAGAGTACAATCTAGCATATCAGATAAAAAAAGAAACAGTATAATTATAGTAAAGACACAGCTCAACAGGAGAAATGACCTATATGTCAGAGTATAATATCACAAGGAAGGCTCCATATATTCATACAAGCAAAATTTCACATAATATAAGAGTATAATCTAGCATTTCAGAGGAAAAGAAAACAGTGTATTTATAGCAAAGACACAGTCTGACAGGTAATGACATATGTCAGATTATAATAACAATATAAGGTGCAAGACATTTGCCTAGTAGTATTAATTTCTCACATAGAGAAAAGAGTAAACATCGTACTGCAATCATCTGCTAGTTAAAGGATATGAAATAGTAATGAAATACTGATAACCTGTTGACAGCTAATAGTAGAGCTGGCAGCTAATTAGTGGTACAGGAGAAAGGGGGGGGGTTAGTTGGGGTATGGACAAGGACATAGCCAGTGAGATTTTTAGGTGTGCTTTAAGAGCATTTTTGAAAAGACTGCTGGAAGGGAGGGTAGTTATGGCAATGGGAAGTGAGTTTCAGATTTTGGATATGGAGTAGGAGAATGGCGCTTCCCCTGCAGAGTTGTTGGGTTTGGTGACTTGGAGTAGATTTTTGTTGCAGGAGCAAAAGGGTCTGGAGGATTGGTAGGGTTGGAGAAGTGTATGAAATGAGGGAATTTTAAAAGGGTGATTTACAAGTTTATGAGCAAAGGTAAGTTGGGTTAGGTGTAGGAGTTGAGGGAGCTCAAGCCAGTCCAGGTTTCTAAGGGAGACACAGTGGTGACTACGGTGGGAGTCCCCTGATGCAAATTTTGCAATTTTATTGTAGCAGGCTTTGAGTTTCTTTAGGTCTGATTGTCAAAGATTTGTGAGTATGGGTGATGCATAGAGTAGGGTTGAGATTAGTTGGGAAGTTGCGGTAGAGATTCTGGCTGGTTTGGTTAGGTATTGTTGGTTTTTATACAAGGCACCCATTTTTTGTGGACTTTTTTATTGTGAGTGATATGTGAGTGTCAAATTTGAATTTGTTGTCAATCTGTACACTGAGTAGCTTAGTGTGGGCTGTTGGTGAAATGGAATTGTTGTCTTTGGCAAGTATGTTGAAATGGGAGATGTTTGGGGTAGATTTTGAGGGTTGAAAGATGAGGAGTTTGGTCTTATTTGGGTTGAGGAGGAGTTGAGCATTTAATAGCCTTCTTTCAACAGAAGAGAAAGGTGTTTGAGTGATCTGTTGTAGTTCTGTTAGAGTTGGAGCTGAGCAGATGAGAGTGGAGTCATCTGCATACTGTATGAGGGAGGCATGTTTGGTGGCGGTGTGCTGGTCATTGGTAAAAATGGAGAAAAGCAAAGGGCCAAGGGTGGAGCCTTGGGGAACCCCGAGAGTAACAGGGAGGCAAGGGGATAGATCGTTGTGCCAGACAACTGACTGCTGGCGGCCATGTAGATAGCTGTGGAACCAATTAATGGCAGGTATGGCAAAGGAGAGGTTGGAGAGTGCAGAGAGTAGACGATCATGTGATACAATATCAAAAGCCTTCGATAGGTCAAGAAATACAGCAGAGGAGAAAAGGCCATTGTTTTTATGTTGGAGAACTTTATTTTGGAAAAATCCTACATTGCCCCCCTTTGAACCAGCTGTTTTGTCTTCCCTTCTACACTAAACTTTGAAGATAGTGCTTCTTTTGGCTATTACTTCAGCCAGCAGGGTTTTAGAACTTCATGCCCTTATGGTTTCTTCTCCTTTTACTGTTTTTCACAAGGATAGCATTTCCATAACCATTAATCCCTCCTTCATGCCTAAGGTGGTGAATGAGTTGTCACTTAATCATTCCATTAAACTGCCCACTTTCTTTCCCTCTCTATTATCTTCAAGTGAGAGGATCTTACACACCTTGGATATGCATAGACAACTCAGGTTTTATTTGTATAAAACCAAGTCTTTTAGGAAATCTGACCGTCTCTTTGTTTTCTACCATCCCAGGGTTCTGGGTAGACATGTTTCAAAGTAGATTATCTCCTCCAGGATCACTAAGGCTATTTTCTTTTCTTATGTGGCTCATGGAAAAACCCTTGCTTCTCAAGTTAAGGCTCATTCCAATAGAGCTTTGCTTCTTCAGATGCTTTTTTCAATAGTCTGGATACTTCTTCTATCTTAGAAGCAGCCACTTGGTCTTCTGTCCATACCTTCATAAAACATTACAAGTTGGATGGTATATCTAGATCTAGAGCTGGTTTTTCCAGAGCTATTCTTCAGGGGTTTGTAGAGAGTACTACTGCCCCTCCTCCCACTCTTTCTTCTGCATGAGCTTTGGTATTCTCCCTCATGTTATGAGTACTACAACATATGAATAAAAGGACATAGAATAATTGTGTAAAATCTTACCATAACCATAAATGTCCTTCTCCTCTATATGTTGCAGTATTCTATCCCTCCCCTGATGATTGCTTGCTTGCTTGTTTCCTGGATGTGTTTTATCAGTTTATCTCAGACTGGTGTTCTTCAGTGGGCATTAAGTTCTGAGTGTGGTACGTGCTGACATCTGCTATGTACCCAATATCACTTTATGACAGACATTGGAAGGGATCCTATGTGTGACATCGCACGTACCTTACAGTAGCTTTAGACTTTTGTATACTGGTCAGATATTTGGGGCAGCCTTCAGCAGACTCCCTTACGTTATGAACACTGCAACATATAGAAGAGAAGGACATCCATGGGTTATGGTAAGATTTTACACAACTATTCTTTTCCTTCAAATTTGAACACCCATCACATACTCTTTCCCCTTTACATCCCCCAAACAGTTTCTACTGTTTTTATTGTAAGTGAACTTTGTAAATTATCATAAGCAGATGTTAAGTTGTCAATCTCGCCTTCATTCTTGCTGGATGGGTTCGGAGCTGAACCTCGGCTCCGACTCGGCTGAATACTAAAGCTCGAGAGCTATTTTTACTGGCTCGAGGCTATCCTATGTCTCATAATGCTAGGCGAAATATACCCGGATCTCATTTGCCACTTCAGCTACGAGGTTGCATTTTCACCGGCTCCAGGTCATATATTTTTATTAATAACTTTTGAGGTAGTTTTTTAGTCAGTCTTTTATCCTCTTTTGTCCCTTTAGTATTAGTGAAGTTAGCGACTAGTCTTTCCCTTTTGTTTTAGTTGCTAATCTCCCTTTTTCTCCACCCTTAAGGTGGTTGGGCCTCTGACCCTCCCCTTAGTAGTACAGATTTCCCTTGGTTGTTCTGTGGCTGTGTGGAATTCTGTCCCTCTGTTTAGCGGTAGTTTCCCCCCCCTTTTCTACTTATAGTATTGTTTTTACAGTAGTATGTCTAAGGATACTAAGGTATCGGGTTTCAAGAAGTGTGACTCGTGCTGTCAGAAGATGTCTCTGACAGAGGGTCACACTTCTTGTGTGTATTGTTTGGGCCCTCTGCACCTGCAGGACTCTTGTTCCATCTGCCACGCTTTTAGCCCTAGAGTCCTGCAGGAGCGCAGAAACAAACTCATTCTTAGAGGCTTGTTAAAGCCTGAAGGTTCCCCGGCTAAGACCATGGCTGGGAAACCTTCAAAGCCCGCCAAATCGTCGGCTCCATGTTCGGAGCCGGCACCGAGCGGTGCTCCTGCTGCCTCGTCGGTTCTGGCCGGAACCGAGGCATCTAGACCTCAGTCGGCTCTGACTTTAGTGTCGAAGCCGTCCCCGAGCAGAAAGTGCTCCAGGTCTCCGTCTCTCGAGTTGGTTAGATCGGCTCCGAAGTCTCCACTCTTGTCGGAGCAGAGCCATAGATCTCATTCCTCTAGGTCTTCCAGGCTTTCGGACCATGACCTCGAGAGGGTAGTCAGCTGGCTTTTAAAGTCACATGCACTGGCCCAGTTGCTACATAGCCCGTCTCAACAGACAGGGGCTACCCCTACACCCGTTCAAGTTCCTCGGAGTTGGGTCCTTCTTCCCTGCCTGACAGGGGTGCCTTTGAGGTGATGAGGAGCGTGCTGGCTCCAATACTGGCACCACGTTCGGCCTCCTCGGCCCCTCCCTCTACGGTGCCTGTTTCGGCCCCTACCTACCCTCCCGACCTCAAGCGAGGAGAACCGACGCTCCAGGCTGCCCCATTGGGCCTTTCTTCCTCTTCCGAGTCCTCCCCTGACCCTGTGGGGGAGCCTCCTCGGAAGAGGACATGTAAGAGGAAACATGTTGACTCTCCTGAGACAGTGACATCTGACACCAACCTGGATGATTCAGAGGGGTCCCCAAGGTCCCCCTCTGAAGATGTCTCCTTTTCTGACATCTTAGAGATCCTCAAACAGAGGGGGAACTGGTCTGCACTTAACCCATCCGAGGACAAGTCGGTGTACCTGGATGCCTTCAGTTCTCACCCTTCCACCTCCTGGGTGTCCCTGCCTTTCGACCCACTTATGGACGTGGTGGCTCAGAAGGTGTGGACGGCTCTGGATACTATGGAACCAACTCCCCGGAGGCCCACTAAATTTATTACTGCTCCCACAGATAAGCAGTTTCTCTCCAAGGGTGTCCCCATGGATGCCATGGTGGTGGCGGCAGCCACTAAGAAGGAGTTGGCTGACCCTTCAGTACCTGTCCATCCTCCTAATAAGGAATCTAGGACTATGGATAGGTATGGCAAGTGGATATTTTCCTCAGCGACCTTTGGTATGCGGTCGCTGAATTATTTATGCCATTTCACCTGACTTCAGAGGGACCTTCTCAAGGAACTGAGTGAAACATTGCAGGACCCAGCAGCTGTGGGGTCTCAGGAAAAGATCAACTCCCAGCTAGGGACCCTGAACTCTATCGTTAACTCTTGCATGCAGCTCATTTCTTATGCAGCCGATGGAGCGAGTAGAGCCGCAGGTACGGGTGTTGCTCTAAGGAGACGCCTGGATGCGGCTCTGCAATTTTTCTGACCCCTTCAAGGCGTCATTCACTAACACTCCCTTTGATGGTTCTGCTCTTTTTGGACCTCAAGTGAAGGATACCTTAACCAGCTACGAACAGGAAGGCAAGACTCTCTCTGCCGTGGGAGTCCATTTTTCCGCCCCTTGTAGACTGTATCCTAAGGGTCAAAAGGGCGGGAAAATGTGGTTCCGCAAACCTCAGGGAGTTCTGCCGGACGCACGTGGTGAGCTTCCCTCTAGAGGCAGAGGAGGGAACAACAACAGATGCCGCCCTAGGGGCAGGGGGGAGGGGTCCGCAGAATCAGGGTAGCAGAGAATCTTTTTCTGACAAACCCTTTCAGCACCCCTGAGGAGCTGCCCGACTGTCCACCTTCGGAGGCAGTCGGGGGAAGACTTTCACTGTACCCAGAAGCCTGGTGCTCCCTTACGCAGGACAGATGGGTACGGTCGATCATATCCGAGGGCTACAAAATCCCCTTTATCCACACCCCACATCAACCAAAAGGGCCTCTTCCAGACGTTCTACCCGGTCTGAGAGACCAAGCAGCACTAGAAATTTCAAAGCTGCTTTTAAAAACAGCCATCCAACCAGTCCCGGCAGACCAACAAGGATCCGGAATCTACTCCAAATTCTTTTTGGTACCAAAAAAGACAGGGGACTGGAGACCTATTTTAGATCTCAGCAGACTGAACAAATCGGTTCATAAAACAAAATTCCGGATGGTCACGCTACAGTCCATTCTTCCCTTTTTGGGTCAGGACAATTGGATGTGCTCTATAGACCTTCAGGATGCGTACTACCATATCAAAATGAACAGGCGCTACAGGAGGTTTCTCCGCTTCTGGCTGGGAGCCAGTCACTACCAATTCAGAACCCTGCCCTTTGGCCTCACCACAGCCCACAGGGTGTTTACCAAATGCATGGCAGTGGTTGCGGCTCACCTGAGACATCGAGGATTCCAGGTGTTTCCATATTTGGACGACTGGCTCCTTACTGCCACCACCAGGCACCAGCTACTTCCAGCCAGGGATTACGCTGTACAAACCTGAAAGGCGCTAGGCATCTCTATAAATTTCGAAAAATCTGCCTTGTCGCCTTGTCAGCATATTACCTTCATAGGCGCCGTGTTAAACATGGTAGAGTTGTCAGCAAAACTTCCTACGCAAAGAGTATACGACATTCGCAGTCATGTTCAGGTCCTGCTACAGGAGGACAGGGTCCAAGCCAGGTTTGTACTGAAAACGCTTGGTCTGATGGCTGCAACTATCACCTTGCTCCCCCTAGCTCATTTTCATATGCGGATACTTCAGTGGATGCTTTTTTCCCAATGGTCCTTTCAGCAGCTTCCCATATCACACAATATTCTCATCACTCAGTCTTGCAAACGACACCTATCTTGGTGGATGGGCTCACCTCAGGTGCTTCAAGGCAGACCGGTTGTCCCCCCCCCCCTCCGGTTGCCACCGTGACAACGGACGCCTCCCTGATCGGGTGGGGAGGGCATTGTCAGGGCAGGACAGTCCAGGGCACATGGCAACCCTTCAAGTACCACTTGCACATCAATGTCCTGGAGATGAGAGCGGTGCTTTTGGCATTACAGGCTCTCCAGAACTCTCTTCCCACTGGGACAATTGCAATACAGACAGACAATATGTCCGTAGTATGGTACATCAACAAACAGGGCGGAACCAGGTCCTACCCTCTTTGTCGGGAAGCGCTCAGACTCTGGCAATGGGCGATCTCTTCTCAGCGGTTTCTGGTAGCAAAACACATTCCCGGGAAGTCCAATGTCATAGCAGACAGACTGAGCAGGGACATTCTCATGCCCTACAAGTGGTCTCTCAACCAACTAGTAGTGGACCAAATCTTCAAAAAGTGGGGTCAGCCTTGCTGCAACCTTTTCGCAACCCCTCAAAACAGCAAGTGTCAAGACTTCTTCACCCTCTTCCCTCTTCCGGGCCTCTCTCCCAGAGATGCTCTAGTCCACTTTTGGCCCAGGGGTCTCCTTTATGCTTTCCCCCCCTTTCCATTAATCACTCTGTTAGTCCAGAAAGCAACTGCCTTGAGATCCAGGATGATCCTCATTGCCCCTTACTGGCCCCGACAAGTCTGGTTTCCATTCCTACAACGTCATCTACTGGACCAGCCCTGGCATCTGGACCCTGTGCCAGACCTTCTGACCCATCAATCGGGCAGGCTGCACTAATCCCTTTCATCTCTCAACCTCACAGCTTGGTTGCTCCACTTCCAACCCTAGCCAGACTTCCCTTAATTTCTCCGTCAGTACGTCAGCTTATCCTTGCCTTTCACAAGTCTAACACCAGAAGGACGTACGCAAGCAAATGGAAATGTTTCTCTATTTGGGCAGAAAAGAACCAAGTTGATCCCTTTACTGCCCCTGTCCAAACAGTTCTAGATTTTCTGGCGGAACACTTTCAAAAAGGTTCTTCTTCAGCCACTATCAAAGTCCAGTTGGCGGCTATTGCAAATTACCATGTTGGCTTGTCAGTCTTCTATTATGTCCCACAAGCTCTGCAAAGCTTTTCTGAAGGGTACCCTATTACTTAGGCCCCCGGTCAAAGACCCTCCTTCACCGTGGGATCTAAATTTGGTACTGTCGTCATTAATTCTGCCTCCTTTTGAGCCTACTGCCTCCTGCTCGTTAAAACTGCTCTCATGGAAAACACTTTTCTTGGTAGCTATTACCTCAGCGAAAAGGGTTTCGGAACTACAAGCACTATCTGTGCGCCCCCCTTATCTTGTTTTTCACAAAGATAGAGTGGCTCTTAGGACAAATCCATCCTTCTTACCTAAGGTACTCTCAGAAAAAAATCTGAATCAGACCATTGATCTCCCAGTTTTCTTTCCAAATTACACTGCTAGAGCTGAGAGAAGATTACATTGTTTGGATGTCCATAGGCAACTATGTTTCTGTCTGGATAGAACCAAGCTAACGAGAAAATCAGAGCAACTCTTCTTATCTTACACCGAGGGGAAGCAGGGCCTTCCGGTTTCTAAAGTGACCTTGTCCAGATGGTTGACCTCTCTTTAACCTATCAATTGAGGCATAAGGAGCTCCCTACCAAGCCTAGAGCGCATTCAACTAGAGCATTAGCTTCCTCAGTTGCCTTTCAGGCAAGATTACCTATGGATTCTAATTGTGCAGCGGCCACATGGGCCTCTCCTCATACCTTCATCTCTCATTACAAACTGGATATTGCCTCCAGAAGTAGGGCTGATTTTGGTTCCACCGTACTCGAGTCTGTTCCATTGAGCCACCCAGGACTAAGGTGCTAGGGATGCGGTCCCATCCAGCAAGAATGAAGGCGAGATTGACAACTTAACATTAAGAAGTTATGTACTTACCATAACGTTCCATGTTAGTTGTCTTCTTCTCGCCTTCTTTCTTGCGTCCCACCCTCCATCCCCCTAGCCTGGAAAGACCTAGAGTATTGGGTGATACTTTCCTTGTCACCAGGATTATCCCTTCAGCTAGAGCTCTTCTTACCCTTTGGTAGCCCTGGTGAAAGATGGGCTGTAGGGTTTATAATTCTACATAGCTCTTAGTTTTATCTTTTCTAGTGGTGGGACATGTCTGTCCATAGTGTTAGCTATCAAACGAGATCTGGGTATATTTCGCCTAGCATTATGGGACATAGGATAGCCTTGAGCCGGTAAAAATAGCTCTCAAGCTTTAGTATTCGGCCGAGTCGGAGCCGAGGTTCGGCTCCGAACCCATCCAGCAAGAAAGAAGGCGAGAAGAAGACAACTAACATGGAACATAAGTACATAATTTCTTATTGTTTGCCACACTGTGTTTAGTTGTATTGCATTATATTCATATTTTCTTGAAAATTCTTTTGCCAGATGTCCATAACTTTGTTCACCTTCAAAGTGTTTATCAGTGTAGCCTTATCATATATGTTCAGTTTCTATAGTTAGTCTACATTTCTTATTGATTTTTTTTTTTTGCCTTGGAAGAACTTGAATGGGCTATGAGTCAGCACTTTACCCTGTTTAACAAAATTAAATAAACAAGTAAATGCACGTGTTCTCTTCCAGAAATAACTTTCCCTTTTTGCATTGTAATGGCTACTGCTGTACATCTTGCTCAGTGCAGATATCCGTCTTGTCGTTAATGCAATGACTTGTAGTAGTAATATGGCTAGATTACAGTGAAAATGTTGTGGTGATGACATGACTTTAATGTTTTTTTTGAAAGCAGCCTGATTCCTCTGGTATTCCTTACCCCCCCCCCCCTCCACACACACACACACACACACACACACACACACACACACACACACACACACACACACACACACACACACAACATCAGTCTCAATTTCCCATTCATTTACTTTTCTTCTTTTAAAGGTATGGTAACTGCAGCATATTGCTACATACTGTATGACAGTGTGTGGATCTGGATGAGTATCAGTGTGATCTGGTCCATAAAGAGGAGTGACTGCTGCTGTTTCTGCTTAATCTTCACGTTTTGTCTCCTGAATGTCTAGCACCTATTGCTGTGTTTGTTAGTCAATCGTTGACTTTTCTTTCACTTTCTAGGACCTGACTCATTCCTTGTGCATGTGGATATGGCCATCCATCCATCAGTGAGAAGTGGGACATTCTGAGTATTGAGATACTGAATGGGTAGCTTGCTTGTTTGCTTGTGGTTACCTTCCTGCATGTGGATAAAGTAAATACTGAGTATTCCAGCGAAAGAGGGATTTGACATATTGACATCTGGTCTGGGACTGGGATTTCAGTTGTATCAGTGACACTTTTTGATTCCATGACAGGTTATAGGGTGATTACTGTCTTTATTTGAAAATGTGTTGCTCACTCTGGGCCTTAATATTCATGTTTCTAGAGATTATGCCACTAAACACTTGTGGACTTCTGAGCAGTGTTAGTATTTCCATATATTCTCATCCTTTCTGGGCGATGTGATCCCTTATCATTGTACAGGAAAAGATGATTTTCTACTTTCTGTGGCTATGCATTTCTTGCCAGACACTGAGGAAGGTGGGGGATAACCATTTGACTTCTTTAATTGATGATGCTTGAGCCAGCCATATACATAAAGTCAAGAATATTCAGATGCTCTGTAATTGATCACTGCTGCAGTAGCCTAACCAATAGGGCTTATATCCTGCATAGGATATTAACAGCCATCCAGTTTCCAAAGTGCAAGGGCACCTTCCATGCACCCAAACAATTAGGTAGATCAAGCTGAGCTGACTAAAAGACATATTTGGGTGCAAAACTCTTCAGAGCTTTCCTGCCATCAATGAGAGTGCTTCTCTGTGGGCTTTCAAGGACTGACAGTTGGCTAACACTGTCCCATTGCTAGGCAGATAGATCTTCATCATTAATCACTTCTGCAGTAGCCTTCGGTACATGGGTTATTGTCTGCATAGGATAAAGCAGACAGACAGCTTCCAGATCTTCAGGGCATCTTCCACGTGCTCAGATTGTCAGTTAGCTTGAACTGAGCTGACTAAAAAGGCAGGTTTGGGCAAAAGGTTCTTCAGAGTTTTCCTGCTGTTGAAGAGTACACTCCTCTGAGGCTTTCAAGAATCGGCAGTCAACAAGTGCTGTTCCTTTGAAGGGGAGATAAGTTTCCATTGGGGAAAAAACTTCCATTAAAAAAATGTTTATTTTATAACATATTCTTGTTCAGAAAAGTTATTTTAAATCTAGGAGTTTGTGTTTTAACATACTGTTACAAAACTGTATTGTACTTTTAATGAGAGTGCTCTTTTTTCATTCAGTTTAAAAGTTGTTTAAAGTAATCGAAAACCATGTTTTCTGTGGAGAAATTGTGTTTATTTTATTTTTTAGGGCTAGAAAAGTATTTTAAAGTTTTTTTGCAAGGTTTTATGTGAAACTGTGACTTTCAAAGACGTATGTTTTACTGGCTTTTGCTACTTGTTTTCCACAGGAAAGAGACACCATTTTCAGCTTGACCATGGAATAAACTGTTAGTCCCATAGTTGGTCCTTTTTCCAGGAACAAAAAGAAGAAGTTAGGCAAACAACCTCTACCACTACAGCAGGCTAGCAGTTTGCCTCAGCTACAAGTGGGTGTGTCTGCTGTGGCCATTACCTGTACCTCAGACCACTCATCTTTTACCCTGGTTTCCTCTGGTGTATCACCTATAGCCATTATGGACTGGGGATTAGCCATGTTCTCTGCAGCTGTTGAGGTCCCCTGTGTGGGCAAGGGAGATATCCTCTTGTCAGTCCTGGGAGAGGGAACAGGGAAGGCTTCCCTATTTTGTTAGAATGTTGTGCCATCCCTGGGGAAGCTGCTGCTGCTACCATTAATAATACTTCCAGCCCAATTTCTCCTGTCAAAAAGAAACAAACAAAAAATAAATAAACATGTATCTTCTTAAATTTCCTTAGACATGAGTAGTTTACTGGGTCTGTCTTAGGGTTTAATTCAGGCTATTGATCCTTCTTACAAAGTTGTTTCTAATAAATGAATGAGGGATACCCCTTTACTTGAAGAGATTCAAGATTCTGAATCTGGACAGGAAGATGAAGGGATAGACAGAAGGTTTTCTCCTCAGATTTATGATTCAGACTCAGGGGGGTGTGCAGTTTCTGAATCTCTTTGTGGGAGTTTCTTTTCCTCTGAGACTACTTCCAAAATATACTAGTGTTTTCAGTGGGAGTACACTGATGTTTCTCAGTCCCTCATAAAATACTATGAGCTGTTACAGAAAGAATTTCCAGAACCTTAACCCATTCCTCCAGTTCTGTCAGCCTTGAAGGATGTATGTATTACTGCCTGGAATTTTTCTGATAGTCAGCTGGCTGCTACTAAAAAGGTAGATAGTATGCATAAAGTTCCTCAGTCTTTCAAGTTTTTATACACTCTTCCCAAACTTGGCCCAGGAGCTATAGCTGTAGTTAATCCTACTGTTGCTAAAATTTTAGTTGATTCCAATCCTACTCTTTCTGCTAAGGACTGGAAGATTATTGATAAGTAGTGATAAACGCATATGCTTCTGCAACTTTAACTTTCATTATTTTGCTTTGTCAGGCTTGTGTGTTAAAGTTTGTTTTAATTAATTGTGAAAGTGTAAGGAATGTTTTGTCTACAGTTCTTGTGAGGAAGAATCTGCTTTAAGTTAATTACTTGCATTGTACAAGTCACTACTCATTGTTTACAGTTTGTGTATGACTCAAGTTGTTGCTTCTTCCAGGATGTTTGTCTGGCAGTATTCTAGAACCTGCCAGATGATGTCAAATGAGATTTTTTAAGTTCTTCTTTGAATAGAGATTTAGTTTTTGGCCTCTCTGCTGCTGAGGTGATCAAAAAGTGTGAAGAAAGGGGTAAACTGATTCAAGGAATCTCTTAAGAGTTTTCAGCCCTCCTTTTCCAAATTGTCTAAGGAAGTCTCTACTCCGTCATTCAGTTTTTGCAAAACACAAAATAAACAGTCTAAACAAAATGCAGGTCAACAGTCATGTAAGAAGAAATGGCAATGGAGGTTCCAAAAATAAGTCAGAATGACTATTTAAGGCACTTTGTACCCCCTACCACCCTGGCAGTCCTATTACCCTTCCACAAAGTCTGAATCTCCACTTTTCTGTTTGGAATGGTTGGATAATTTCAGACAATTGAGTTCTGAAGATGATTCATCAAGCCTAGAGATGGTAGTGGGAAGAAAGCCCTCCTTTCCAGGTGGTGATCCATCATCCACCAGACCAGACTCTTTCATTTCCACCTGTCCTTCCCCACAGGCTGTTCCAGTGTGTGACAGAACTAGTTCTTCCTTCCTTTTATTTAAGTATGTTTGTAATGCCAAATAAAGAAAATGCTTAGAGAACAATTCTGAATCTTTCTTTTCCTAAACCTGTTTGTGATAGTGCCCAAATTCAATCTGATGTCACTTTGCAACCTATTATCTGTTCTTCTTATTCAAGTTTCCTGTTAGTAACACTAGATTTAAAAGATGCTTATCATCAGATCTCTATTCATCCAGACTTCAAGTCTTTCTTAAGGTTTTGTGTGACTGGATCACATAAGATTTCTGCTTTACCCTTTGGACTGTACACTGCATCAAGAGTCCTCACAAAGTGTTTAACTTCAGTTATAGCTCATTGCAGGCTACAGGGTATCCACATTTTTCCATATTTAGATGACTTCCTTATCTTTGCAGAGTATAGAATCTCTCACCTGAGAATGCTCTCATAGAAAATGAATGAACACAGGTTGGAAATACTTAAATCTGGCTATACAAATGTATTAGCTAAACATAAATATGTTTATAAGGAGTTTACAAAGTTCACTTTCTTTGTCTTTGATGAAGCTACCACTGATTTTAATATTGGTAGTATCAACAACTTGCTTGAAGTTAAAGAGTTAAAATGGTAGTTATTTTGGCTGCTAATATAAGTCCTGGACTTAATGGAAATATAAATATAAAATGTATTTTATCTAGTTTATAACATCTAGTATTACACAAATATTTATTTAATTATGTTTGTGTTTGAAAATGATTTTTTTTTGTGTGGCTAGTGGCATCAGCATAATGAAGTGTCACATGTTGTTGGTCATATGATGTACTGATGTGTGTATAAAAGTTTGTAGTATGGCTGTTTTTCAGGTTCTGATAAAATTATGTTTTGAATAATTGACTAAAAGTGCTTAACTGTCAAAAAACATATAATCTGATGTTAATCTTCGTTCATTCCTTACTGATGGGTTATCGGTTCTGTTCTCAGAACCGAGCCGGCCAATATCAAGCTCGCATCAGCCAACAATTCTCGAGCCAAGGTCCTACCCAGAATGCTCTGCTTCCTGTTACCTCAGATCTCCTTTGCTGCGTTGCTGTACAGCTGTGTCAAGCCACTGTCTCAGCTAAGTGTTTACATTTTTTGAAAGTTTTATACATTGTTCTTACTTTAAATATTCTTAATAGTTTATACTAATATTTTTCTACCCTATTGTATATTTTAGGATCTCTCCCTTTAGTTTTTCCCTTTATCACCCTCTTTTTTTTTACCTTGTGATATTTCTCAATTACCATCATTGGTAATCCTTCCTTTCTCTTCTTACCCTTTTTGGGTAGCCTTTCTTCTTTTTTGGTACTGTTCTTCTTCACACCATTATGTTGGATAAGAAAAGTGGCATTAGTTTCAAGCAATGGAAGGACTGTGGCCATAAGTTACCACTTTCCGATGGCCATGACTTATGTGTCTACTGTCTGAATGTCTCCCACCTTACTGTAGATCCTCTGTGTGGGATTTGCAAAAATGTCTCTACCAGGACTCTCAACTAGAGGAAGAATAAGTTAATTTTGAAAGGTCTCCTCAAGTCTCCTTTCTCTGAGGCTATTTTGGGGTTGGAGGGCTCACTCCCTCCTGTTAAACCCTGTAAGAGGTATTCTTCATCTTCTTCATCAAAGTCGCTCCCTTCTTCTCCCTCTGGAGATCATAGGGAGTTGACTCATAAGAAGGTGAAATTGATTACTACTTCGGCGCTGCCACCTGTGACCCTGTCGGCTCCAGGCTCGGCACCGCCGCAAATGATTCTGGCTCCGGCCATGTCTTCCTTATCAATACCGGCACCGAAGTTCCAGGTGCAGACAACTACGGTTCTGACAATTCTGTCGCAACCCTTATCGGCACCGTCCATACAGGTTCAGTCCCCTTTGGCACCGTTGGTACAATCTCCTTCGGCTCTGAGAATAACTCTTCTGTACTTCACTGCACAGACATTTTCGGCACTGACATGTGCGTTGGTGCAGTCCTTCTTGGCACCGTCCTTATTACTGGTGCAGACGCTTTCCACAATGGCACTGTACGCTTCAGGGCAGACGTTTGCCTCTACGGTGCAGACACCTTCAAACTACTATGGCACTGACGTCATCGGCGCAGACTACTTCCACACTGTTTTCTTTGGTGCAGACACCCACGGCTCCAGGTTCTGCACCTATTGAATTACCAAGGAACAAATATTCTCCTTCATTGGATCCATTTGCTGGCAGTCAGTATAGTCTTTTCCTAGAAAGGCCAGACCGCCATCAGTTTTCTCCATGAGGTCAACCAAGAGCCTTTCTGAACAGGATGTGTTGCGGCTTGTTGACCAGTTGCTTGGGGCCAGAGGTCTCTCTTAACAGTCAAAGTCCATGTTCCCTCATTCATGTGAATGTATATCTCCTCAAACCCCAACGTACACTCCTCCTTCGACTTCTACTCAGGTTTTGAAGCCTATTACTCTGACAGCAGCTTCCCTTTCTCCGACTCCAATAGTGGATCTCACTTTGGAACCAGAGTCATCCTTGTGGCCTTCGGTGCAGTGGGCATCAAGCTCTTCTAAGGCCAGTGGCTGTGCCGTGGGAGAGGGCATTCCTGGCTGCACACCAATTTTTTCTGTGGCACCAGGGATCCTCTCTCTCTTATGGTTCACTGTCCTCTTGAGACTCCTGGTCTGGAGGCAGGCTCATCATGGCGGGTGTGACCCGGTTCCGAGGTTTTCATGCTCGGTTCTGGGCTCCCATCCCTCCTTGCGCGGGCCAACCTTCCAGGCCATGGAGAGGGCGCTTGCCTCTGCTGGCAAATCTCACTTGTCGGAGTCCTCTCCCCCCTCTGTGCTGCAACTGTCACAAGCCTCAACCACCAGACACCGGGCCCAAGAGCCTCAGGTTTCTCTTCCTCAGGAGACCCCCACTTTGCAGTCTTCCCCAGAACCTCCCACTGAGGAAGTACCCCGCAAAGCATCATGTAAGAGGAAGCACATGGACTCCAAAGAGGAGTCATTGACTGAAGATACAGATTTTGATGACGGGGAAGGGTCCCCATGGTCACCCTCTGATGAGGTGTCCTTCGGTGACATCCTCAAGATCCTTAGACAGAGGGGTGACTGGAAGTCCTCTAATCCTTCCTCTAAGGAATCATTATTCCTGCAGGCTTTTCTTGCCCGGCACCCTACCACCTGGGTCACCCTGCCTGCCGATGAGCTCGTCCAGCACGCATGGAAGACTCCTGACACCCTGGAAGCGATACCAAGGAGGCCAGATAAAATATTGTCGCCCCCAGCTGAGCACCCACATTGGTCACAAGGTCTTCTAGTAGATGCTATGGTGGTGGCAGCTGCAACTAAGAAGGATTTGGTGTAAGAGAGCCAAAATATCCATCCACCCAACAAGGAGTCCCGGGCGATTGACAGATTAGGGAAGCATGTGTTTGCTTCATTGACCTTCGCCGTGAGGTCTTTGAATTATTTGGCATATTTTACCAGGCTTCAGAGAGATCTTATCAACCAGCTTTCTGAAACCTTGGCGAGAGCTGTTTCTGACAAGATCTGTGACAATGTGGCTTCTCAGATAGCCACCCTAGAGTCCATTTTCAACTCTTTCATGCATCTTATTTCTCACGCTACAGAAGGGGTGGCTAGAGCGGCAGGCATGGATATAGTCGCCAGACGACATGCCTGGATGTGCCTTTGTGACTTTGTGGACTCCTTTAAGGCTTCCCTCATGAATGCCCCCATAGAGGCCACTTCTTTGTTTGGCCCTAAAGTCAAAGATACACGAGCAAGGTGCAAACAAGATGGCAAGACCCTGTCTGCTGTTGGTGTCAGACACTCCACTCCTCAGCGATTCTACTCCAGAAATCAGAGGAGTGGGAAGATGTGGCAAAATAAATCACAGGGCTCTTTCTGGGATGCACGTGCCAAGTTCTTCCCTAGAGGCAGAGGGGGAAACTCCAATGGAAGACAGCAGAGGAGGTCCGCGAAACCAGGATTCCAGAGAATCCTTCTCTGGCCAACCCTGTCAGCGCTCCTGAAGCACTGCTTGACTGCTTACCTCTGGAAGCAGTTGGGAGTCATTTCTCCTTGTACCTCGCTGCCTGGCAAAATATAACCATTGACTCTTGGGTACAACAGATAATTTCCAGAGGCTATCACATCCCCTTCCATCTTTGTCCAGTCTTGTCAAGAGTATTACCCGATGTTCCACCCAGTCAAAGGGAAGCAGCAGCACACGAAATCCAAAATCTGCTACAAAAAAAGAGTCATCTAGACGGTCCCCCCAGACTAGATAGGATCCGGTATTTACTCAAGGTTCTTTTTAGTGACAAAAAAGGCAGGGGACTGGAGACCAATTCTGGATCTCAGTACACTGAACAAATTTGTAAAAACAGAGAAATTCCAGATGGTCACGGTTCTGTCTATCCTTCCGCTTCTGGAAGATAATGATTGGATGTGCTCTGTAGATCTTCAAGATGCATATTACCACATAAAAATGGACAAATGCTCAAGAAGATACCTCCACTTCTGCATAGGAGTCAGTCACTACCAATTTTGAGCCCTGCCCTTTGGTCTCTCTACAGCCCCCAGAGTATTCACAAAATTCATGGCAGGGGTTATCGTTCACTTGCGACTACAAGGATTCCAGGCATTTCCATATCTAGACGACTGGCTCCTCACCGCCCCCACCAAGCGATTACTGGAAGAAGCCCTGCAGTATACTCTCTTAACAGCTCAAAGCCTGAGAATCACTATAAACTGAGAAAAATACAACACAATCCCAGTTCAGTCTTTGGAATTTATAGGGGTACTGTTGGACACTAGAAATTGTACAGCATCCCTTCTGGAACACAGGCTTCAGAGAATAAGGCAACAAGTTCAACCACTGCTCTGTCACCACAAATCTCCCACTCGATCTATACTCCAGCTATTGGGGTCAATGGCAGCCTCAATTACCTTTGTTCCTCTAGTCAGATTCCACATGAGGCTCCTTCAGTGGCTACTTCTTACTCAATGGTACCCTCTACAACATCCTTTGCCTATGCAGATAAGTGTAACTCTGAGATTCAAGCATGATTTACTCTGGTGGACATCTTGACATCCCCAACAATGGTCTCATCCCTTCAATCCCCATCTTCCGATAGCCACGGTGACCATGGATGCCTCCCTGATGGGGTGAGGGGGGGCTATGTCAGGGAAACTCGGTCCAAGGCACCTGGTCAGAGACAGAGGCCCTTTTGCATATCAATGTCTTGGAATTGAGGGCAGTGCTTCTAGCATTGCAAGTATTTCATTCCATCCTTCTGTCAGGGACTATTGAGATCCAGTCAGACAACATGTCAGTGGTCTGGTACATCAACAAACAAGGGGGCACCAGATCTTACCCATTATGCTGAGAGGCCTTGAGCATATGGCAATGAGTGATAGCTTACAACTGCTTTCTAATTGCAACGCACATTCCCGGGAGCTCTAACATGATAGCGGACGAATTGAGCGGGTGCATTCTATAAACTCACGAGTGGTCCCTCAATCCTATAATAGCGGCAAAAATCTTCAACTGCTGGGGGCCAGCCTTGCTGCAACCTATTTGCCTCCCCAACCAACTACAAGTGCAGCAACTATTTTGCCCTAATCCCCACTCAGGGACAGTCACAGAGGGATGCTCTAGTCCACGCTTAGCCCTCGGGTCTACTTTACGCTTATCCTCCTCTTCCCCTCATCTCCCAATTTCTAAAGAAAGCACGACAGTTGAAGAGCAGAGTGATCCTCATTGCTCCATATTGGCCTCGACAAGTCTGGATTCCCTTCCTCTGGCCTCACCTACTAGATCAACCATGGATCCTCAATCTATCCTCAATGTTGTTCTCACATCCGCAGGGTCTGAGTCTCCCCAATCTAACAACCCTGAGACTGACGGCTTGGTTTCTCCACTTCCAATGATTGCCAGGCATGAAAACCTCTTATCCCCTGTGCGCAATATTCTTATTACATCTCATAAATCGTCCACCAGACTAATTTATGTTAACAAAGGGGAAAATGTTCTCTCTATGGGCAGAAAATAAACAATTAGACCCTTTGTCAGCCCCAGTTTCGATGGTACTGGATTACTTATCACATCTTTTCCACTCTGGGGTGTTTGCATCTATTATCCGTGTGCATTTAGCTGCCATCTCAAATTTTCATATTGGTTTTCAAGATTCTTCACTTATGTCACAAAGACTCTGTAAGACTTTCTTGAAAGGGGTTATCCACCTAAAACCTCCCTTTAGAGAACCGGTACAACCTTGGGATTTGGCATTGGTTCTGCAAGCTCTAACAGCCCCCCCTTTGAACCCACGTCTTCATGTGATGTAAAATATCTCTTTTGGAAAACTTTGTTTTTGGTTGCAATCACATTGGCCAGACGATTGTCAGAACTTCAGGCCTTATGCATCAAACCTCCCTATCTTATCTTCCATAAGGATAGGGTATCACTGAGAACTAATTCTACCTTTTTACCAAAAGTGGTGTCAGAGCGGTCTGTCAACCAATCTATTGACCTTCCAATGTTCTTTCCTAACCATTCTAACAAGGGAAAGTATTACCTGCAGTCCTTGGATGTTCATAGGCAAATACGATTTTATCTGGACAGCTCAAAATCTACCCGTAAATCAGACCAACTGTTTCTGGCTTTTTCTGGACCTAGACAGGGTCATCCTGTATCTAAAGTTACATTGGCTTCATGGTTGAGAAATTGTATTACCTTTATGTACAACAAAAACAATCTCACCTTGCCTCATAGAGTCAAAGCACATTCTACAAGATCTATGGCAACTTCAGCAGCTTTCCATGCTAAGGCTTCCCTCAATGATATTTGCTCAGCTGCATCTTGGGCCAAACCTCATACCTTTATTCTTCATTACAAATTGGACTTGGCCTCCAGAGGTAGAGCTTCCTTTGGCTCCATGGTGCTCAGGAATGTCCTTCCATGAGGGCCACCCAACGATACAGGTAGCTGGGGACTTTGTCCCATCAGTAAGGATTGAACGAAGATTAACAGCATCAGATAAAGAAGTTATGTCTTACCATAACATTCCATCTGTATTGTTGATCTTCATTCATTCATTACTTCCCACCCTCCGTCCCCCTTCCGGAGGTTCTTGGTTGATCTCATGTACTCCTTTATTGCAGGTCTGTTATGACCAGAGGTAGCCTCTTATTTTATCTATCAACTTGCAGACTCGATCTAAGGTAACAGGGAGCAGAGCATTCTTGGTAGGATCTTGGCTCGAGAGTTTTTGGCTGATGCAAGCTTGATATTAGCCAGCTTGGTTCCGAGGACCCATCAGTAATGAATGAATGAAGCTCAACAACACAGATGGAACATTATGGTAAGACATAACTTCTTTTTGGTATCTACAAGTTTGCTCTTCATTCCATTTCAGTGGTGTGTTTTGTTTATTTGTCAGTCTGCCGTGTCACTGTTTTTTAGTTGTATTTAATGCTAACGATATATGTAATACTAGTATGAATTACAGAAGGAGGCAATTCTGGACATATTTTGGGTGCTGAGAAGAGCATGCTTGGCTAACATCAAAGACTGAAATAATACTAATTTTGTGAACTCTAATCATACCCTGACTTAGGAATGGGGTCTATTTCTATCATGGTATTAGAAAACCAAAGCATTTGGAGATAATATATTAATCCAAGAGATAACATAACATTTTAAAGTAAATGTATTAACCGATTGTCCTACTTTGAGTAAAACACAGACTGATTTTACAAAGTTATAAAATCATTTATAAAGATACAGAGCCCATGATATGATAAATAAAGTACTCTTATAATATATCATACTAAGTTATTTCTCCTAAACTACATTCTTGATATTATTATAGATTGCTTTGTATTGTCATAATTCCATAATCCAGCTCTTACCTGACCCTCCTATTTGTCTCACCTTGCCCTCCTGTTTTTTTGCTCATTGTGAAAAAATAATAAAGCAGCCCATAACTAATATCATCAATCTCTCTCTGCAGATATACTGCATTATGGTTATATAGTGGGTTCTAAGAGGAAAACAAAGACTGTATTCTAAATATGGAAACCAGCCACCAGTACCATCTGCTTGTTACTTAAACTATACATTAACCAAACATAACATGCAGAGAGACACTTATTAACATAGATTTCTTGATCTTGAAAATTAACCGTTTTAGCAAATGGTCTGTTAAAGTATTGCAGATAGTATGAGGTGCAACGTCTTAATTAAAGTGTTCTGGTTGCTCATACGATCAAGGCTTTTTATATACCATATAAATATGACCAATAAAGTACTGTTTAGGAAATGTAATAAATGGCCATTATATAGGATCACATGTTCATACTAGACTAGCTGCCCTTTTGCGACATTTTAAGCCTAACCAATTTCCCTTTTTGTGCTTGAAATACCTAGCTTATTTGGTTATAAGTTGGCATTGCCCCATCCCATGATCAATAATTATATATTACTCCCTAATGAGAATAACTGGGATCATGCCATAAATAATTTGAGTGGTCCCATGCATGGTAATAAAGTATTTTGGAGCTGCCTGTGTCCATTAGAAGCACAGGAGGCAATCTTGAAGTAAATTTTCTGTTTCCCATCCATAGATCCAATTTGCATTTGAATATGGAGAGGGATGAGCTTTGTTTCACATGGATGAGGAGTCCATTCCAGAGCAGCAGTATTCTATGTGAGATAAACATGTTCATCCATACCATTCTATTAATGTTGCAGAAGAGGTTTCGATCACTAGACTGAGTGCTTCTGATGCATTTAACTTGCTGATGTGCAGTAAATCCATCAGTATTGGGTTGGAGGATGGCTTGTATACCAGGCACAAGTCATCTATTTTCATAGTCTGTAGGATACCGAGTATAGTAACAGGGTTTTGAGGTGGTCCATGTAGGACATATTATTTAGACCTTCCATCCTTTAATAATATACATCTGTGGGCATTCCATTTATTGTATGTGTCCGGACAGATACATGCCAAAGGGGGCTTTATACTCAATGATTGGCTTAATGAGGGCTGAGTTAAGGGGGACCGTGACATGCCTAGATTTAGTTGCAATCTTTTTGTTTTTAAGCTGTGCAATATAGAAAGTCTTTCTTATGACAGTGGGCAGATGTTGGTCAAATGTTAAGTTGCTATCCACATAATTTCCCAACTCTCAAACTGAGTCAAATCTTAGGGTCATATTGTCACTGTGGTACTTCCCCTGGGTAGATGATTTCCCAAAGGATGCAGTAATGCATTTTTTGGCATTTAGTTTCAGTCCATGATTTTGGTACTTGTTATTTGTTTGTGACAAACCTTCTGCAGTATGGCTAAATCATTTGGGGATGCAATGACTCCTCCTAGTTTGCAGTTATCTGCAAACTTAGTCAGACAGAACCCTTTGGTATTGAATTTTACTTCAGATAACTAGATGCCAAAAAAGAAAGGTCCCAGCACCATGGGGTACTTCACTGGTGACTGGTATCTTTGTGGCAGTATCTTCCCCTATTTTGATTCCATGTGTCCTATCTGTGAGCTACTTGGCAGTCCAGTGAGTGACATAGGGGTTTATTCCCAGTTTTTTTAGCTTTTCTACTATGCTTGAGTGGGGAGTGTGACGATGTAAGGTATTGCCATCTGTGCCAGGGAGAATAGTGCATTGCATGTGTAACATATGCCAGCATAATAAGTTGGAGTTTTGTAAATAATTTTGTGTCATTTGACTATCACACTGACTTGTATAGATGCTTGTGTTAAAAATGCATCAACAGTGTTGTTATAACTGATTAAATATTTATGTTTCAACAAAGAATTCTAGAAGGGAAGAGTGGATGTTTTTGAAATTGATCTATGTTTTTAGGTGCTGCAGCAAATCTTAACAAAGCTCTGAATGTGTATTATACCAGAGTCAGGTGATTAACTGTTCCCTAGCTAACTTAATACAGCAAGGTAAGATTAGATGCTGAAATGCTTACTTCCATAAGGCAATGTTATGAACTTCTGACAGACTGATCTGAACAACTGAACCAACTCAACCAACTGTGATAACTGTCATAGATCTTTATATCAGGTTCCAAAGAAAAGAAAGCAAACTGCTGTGAGAGTTCCATCCTCTCAGTACTGGTTATAGAATGACATCACATGTGTTCTTTAGACAGTCAGGAAATACAGTAAGATTAGTTGAGTATTGTTTTTCTGCATCTGTTTGAATCTGTCCAACTGTGTTATTTTTATTTCCCCTGTGATTGAAACTCTGGTGTTTATTGTACTTGGATATTTAGTATTCTCATGTTTTTTATTTTATTATTTATCATTAAATATTTTTATGCCTTTGATTGTGATTGGTCTTTTAGAAAATACTTTTAACATCTTGAGAGTACTTGTGCTTATTTTAGTGACACCATGGCCACTCCAAAAAGCCTGTCTGGTTTGGTTACACTCTACCATTTATTTTATTATTGATTTTACTCCAGTATAATTGGATACCCTTGTAAGAGCCTGAGAGTGGTTGACTGGTGGCAGCATAGTTACCATATAGTCTGGGCAAACCTGAAACTGGTTTGCCTCCAGCAATCACACAAGAATAATCCTCCCTTATGATGGGGAATGACTGTGTCTGTTCTCCATTCACTTGCTAGTAAATCTGTATGGAGCTTGAGATTGAACAGTGTAGTTGGAAGTGGGGGCAGCTAAATCGTGCTTTATGCTACTTAAGATGCATCCAAGGATATTGTCAGGACCCATCAATGTGGTACTTTTAGCTTATGCTAGTGCTTTTATGATTGTTCTTGTGTGATTGCTGAAGGCAAACCAGTTTTAGGTATATCCTGAGGGACAGATGGAGGGGATAGAAAGGTAAAGTTAGAGCTGAATTTATTTGCCAGTAGGTTATCTTTAATTTCAACCTCAGTGTAAGTAACATCATTAATAATCAGCTCAGTGCATTGCTGTGTTGTCTTTTCGATATTATATATTTCTTGCACACACTTATAGTGTTATTGATAGTCTTTAACAAAGAAGACAGAATTAGTTTATTTCCATCCTCAGAACATACTGTATTTCTCTGGTCTGCTCTTACTGACAATAAAGAAGACAACAAAGGAATTTTGACACTAGTGTCATTTTTGTGTATGCTTGGGAGGGTTAGAGGTGGAGCTTGTTTTATAGGGTTTACATATGATTGTGGTTTATTAGCAGAGAATGTTGAAGAGGCTACATAGGTTGTAATCGAGGGATTCAAATAGTTTGAGTTGGTTTTATGGTTACAGTGAAGCCATGAAAAGGTATGTTCTAGTTACAGTGAAAGAGGGTAATTATACAAGACACAATTTTTCCAAACTACTTATGTTTTCAAGTGAGTTGTTTACTAAAAGATACACTTGATGTAAATAAGATGATTTTAGGAAACAGGATGGAGAAAACATTTGTAAAACTTAGAGGGACATGTCAGTTTGGTAATGGGAAGAGAGAATGTATTGAGTGATGTCATGCTAGTAGAACTGCAGATCAGATTAGAAAAAATATGTGGTAGAAGCAGGAGGAAAAAAGTATTAAAGGAATGACTGACATCAGGTAAACTATGATAGTCTGGACTTACGTTACATTTATTCACTTTCAACTTTGCACAGTCATTTAGTGGACTGCTACTAAAAAGGGTTAACTGGAAATTAAGGAGAAGCAGGGGAACAAAATGAGCAAAAGGTTGGATACAGGCTGGAGAAAGCTTGAAGGTAAGAGTGGAAGAAATTTATCAAAAAACATTTAAGCAAGCATATCAGATAGGGAGATAGATGTGGATACAGGAGGCATGAAACTTTAGAAAGGATGATGATGGTTAAATGCTATAGGAGAGGAACTGATGAATGCATACATGTGTGGAATCCTAAGTTAAGGCCAAGTAACTGAAATAAAAGGGAAAGGAGTGATTCAATTTAGGTCTTTTGACAGTCTTGTGCAGAAGAGGTGATTTTGCAAACAGAATGATAGAGTTATTTAAAATTACAAAGTAGGTGGTTATTTAAAAAGAAAGGAAGAAACAAGAAAGGAAAGATGAAATGTTTGGGTAGTAAAAACTGTAGTGGGTAACAAAAGGAAAAGAGGGGATGTGGTGTATATAGAATTGAAAGAGGGGAAATGAAAAAGACATGTAAAAGTTTCAGTGGAGATGGGAGAATGAAGAGGGTTCAGAGTCTTCATAGAAATGGGGCCAGTTATGAAATGCAGCAGGTTAGCTTGGTAAATGGAAACGTCCTTTTGAGACTGATAAATAAGGATATTACACAAGAGGTTACTCATACCCAAAGGATTGAAGAAGGAATGGAGAAAGTTTGACAATGGGTGTGTAATGGGTGTTAGAGATCTGGAATCCCCAAGGGTGGAATGTAGGATTTATACTGGGAATCTGACTGGATAAAAGGGTTTCACTTCTAAATGTAGAAATTTTAAAACATTGAACCTCTGAATAACAAAGACCAGAGGATCAAAGTTTTGAAATCACGAACCAAAATAAAAAAAAAAAATCAAGAATCCAAAACATAAACACTACTGCGCCCCTCACACCCCCTGTTACTTAAGTATACCAACTCCAAGATCGCACTACAGTGAAGAGAACGGTAAAATTCCCATTTTGCACTGTACTGCGATCTCCATTGAAAAACTTTGAGATTTCAAATCTTTGATCCTTCAGTCTTCATTATTCAGAGGTTCGATGTTTTGAAATTTCAATGTTTAGAAGTAAACCCAATAAAAGATAGATGGTAAGATGAAAAGACATTGAAGGAAATTTTCAAGAAACCCATAGTAGACTTATGAGACTTTTGTATGTTGGGTATTTATGTTAGTAGAGAATGATAAGGGAGATAAACAATCCTAATAAACATCAGGTGTTTTTTTAAGGAAATGGAAAATAAGCTACTGTTGTACAAAGTGTTTATAAAGGTATTAGGGAGGTTAATAAAGACTTAAAAGTTACATGGGCTTTTGGGTAATGTTTGAAAAAACGGGGGAAAGATCCTAAGTTTTTTATGAGATCAATCTCAGTTAAAAGTGAGTGAGTAAATGTATTATGCCTTGCAAAATGTTAAAAATAAATTGTAATTAATGGTATATATGCACAGATGTTAGGGGAAAGAATCATTGGTGAAGTATAAGTGTACCTATTTTAGAATGCATGTTTGAAAACCAGTAAAGCAGGATGCAAAAGATACTTTGCTTATCAATTGTAGTTTAATACCCAATTCTAGTATAATTCATATCTCACTACTATAAATGATCATGTTAACAAAAACAGTTTCCTTCATCCATAATTGGCGTGCTAATTACCTACATTGGTCTTTCCTTAGCATAATCATGTCAGGAATCACTTACACATCTTGACCATCAGTCTATTTTGCATTTAGACAGCTTCTTTTTAATAATAAATTATACATTTAAGAATGAACTACCTACATAATTCATTAACATTCTGACTTAGACATGATATGCATTCTAGATATAAATCACTATATGATCTTTCCATTTCTGTGCACATTGCTAATATGTGAAATATCCATCTTGTACAGATGTTTAGCTGAAGAGCAAAACGTAGAGGTTAAATGCATCAAGCATGCATTAGGTGGCATATCTATAGACCCTCCACAGATTATAAGATTAATACTAGGTTATTTTAAATAAATATGTTAGGGATTTTTGATATTTTGCTGACAACCTATTGATCTACAGACAGCTCTCTGGCACATCCTGACAATGCAAAAGCTTTGTTGGACACAGTGGCTGACACACACCTCTACTATACTAGGAGGCTGTCAGACAACAGTTGGGAATTTCTCTGGCTCAGGTTCTGGGTCTCCACTGGATGAAAAGTAGAAGAGGCAGGTGATGTTAAAGGGCTGTCATCTTACTGCATTCTTGGTCAGCAGAGGTAAATTCACAGATCTCTTGAGTTTATGCACGCTGTTGCTCATCATTATAAATTGTATCTAAACCACGGCATAGTACTGCACAAGAACTATGCCCCACACTCTGTAATGTCAGTAGAGTTACTCACACACTCCAATTCCTATTTCTGTTGCAATGGTGCATCATTTTTGCTCCAGTATTATCACACCCTTATGGTGCTTTCTTCATCTTTCAGCCATGTTCCACTGTATCTTCAAAATCAGGCCCCCTTCTATACATTTGTTGCTGTTAACAAGTACAGGAGGGGTGATTGTTAGCCACTGTGTCCTTCAAAATGATTGTTATGTCAAACACATTGTATCAGCTAGCTGTCTGTCATGCAGTAGGTTATCAGCCAAACAAAGGCAATCCATATTTCAGATAACTGTTATTTTTTTTATACATGTCAGTGTTTGCTCATCAGTTGTATTCTTTGGTTTGTTGATGACATTGTCTTTGAATGAATGCTGACGGTGGCTATAATATGAGAACTGCATATTTTCTGCCTAGACTGGGGATTCTTTGAGTTCTATTGTTTTGCATTGTACCAGGAAGACAAAGCATGCTAAACTTTGATCAAATTATGCTCATTTTTTTATTGAGTTCTTTATGTCATTGTTGCTTGAATGCATTTTTATTTACTACAGCTTCTTTTTCTTTTTCCCTCCCATTCTGGACACCTTGATATTTAACAAGCCACATAATGCTACCTTGTTAATTAACATATACTAGGCCCTGATACACAAAGGTCTTAATAAGAAATCTTAAATTGATAACCTAGGAGATGGACTCATAGACCTGCAAAGAGGACTAGACTTTTTGAAACAATTAAGTTAATCCTGATATAGTACTACTTCAAGAACTACTCTTTTCTATAAAAGCTGATGATAAGCTATCCAGAAAATGGTAAATTATGACATGTTCATCATTAGATCACTGTTGTAGTATTCTATGTTTTCTGAATTATATCCTGCCAAGGTTATGACCACTGTCCAGTATTCAAAACTTTATGGACTCTTTCATGCACCCCTCAGCTGATGGATCATTCTGCTGTAACCAGTCCTGGTTCATTGGACCATTCATTATTGTCACTTGATCTCATTGGTGTAGCTAGACCAGTAATTATGCACATCCCCTGTGGCTGTTAGGTTCTCCTATCCAGGGAATGGAGAACTACTCTTGTCAGTCTCTAGGGAGGGAGTGGATGAATTTTTACCATATAAATAGGCTAACAACCCTAAATCCCAGTTAAGTGCCCCTGCCTTGAATCACCATTTTCTATGGGGTCCTCTAGGAAAAGAAAAAAAATCAAAAGACTGAGTTTTGCCAAATGTTTATTCTAAGCCTTTGATTGTTTAAACCCTGTTTCTTCATTGAGCTCTAAAAGAAAGAGTCCAATGTCTTTCTGACACTGCTTCCCGGTCAGAAGAACAAGGACTGGAAGGGAAATGTTTAGAGTCTGATTTTGAAGAAAGTGTTTCTTCGGTTTTCCTTCCAGAAGAGTTTTTTTTTTTTTTCTGAAACCTTAACTCAAATGAAACAATTATTTCATTTGGAACAGAATGACATCCCATTCTCCCAACAAAAGTATTATGAGTTATAACTGAATTGCCTCAGCCTGCAGCTGTTTTTTTCTATTTTACCAACATTAGAGGATATTTTCTTAACAGCCTGCAGTATGCCTGACAGTGAATCTCCTACTAAAAACAAGTCTGATAGGTTATGCAAAGTACCTCAGTCACATGAATATATATTTTCCCAAATCAGATCCTCCAGTTATTTCCTTATCAAAGCCATCCACTACCAGATATATTGTGAATGCTAACCCTATTCTCTGAGCTTTCTTGTGAGCAGCAAGTGACTTCTGACAAGGATAGGAGAGCTTTTCATATATTTGAGAAGAAAATTTATTTTGCTGTCTTAACTTTCAGAATTCTAAACTGCCAATCTCATATGTTAAAATTATACTGGCTTCTTTTCAGAACATGAAGAAGTTAACCTTTCTTCTTCAGAGATTAAAGCATCTCCAAACTCTTTTAACAACCTCTGGTTCTCAAGTAACCAAGTGCTCACAGGATTCTTTTGATACTGTATCCAGAACAACAGCTACTAGATCAGTCATGAGGTTTGCTTGGATATGTTCTCAAAGCTTACCAGAAGATGTTAAAGCTGAGAGTTTACACACTCCCCTTGACAAAAAGGTACTGTTTAGCTCCTCTGCTGTTGAGGTCCTTAAAATATTTGAGGAAATATGAAAATTGATTCAAGGGGTTACTCAGATCTTTCAACTCTCCTTTTCTAATTTTAGCAAGAACTTTCTTTCCAATTCAGAACCCTTTTCAGGAAACCAAACAATCTCAGCAAGGCACAAATGAGATGAACTTTAAATCACAATGTCAGTGAGGTCTACAAAAGGAGGAACCTCTTAAAGCTAAAGAAAGTTCAAAAAAGTCAGAATGACTGTTTATCCTTTCAGGATTCTACCCCATCTCCCCCGACAATCCATTAAATCTGTCCATCAGTCTAGGTCTGCATTTTCCTCAGAAGCAACATATAGACCTAGACAAATGGGTTCCTTCTGGAAATAATTCAGCAAGGATACAGATGACAACAGGAGTCCCTTCTTCTTTTTAGGCAATTCTTCCTTAATATGCAGACAAAATGTTCATGTTTCTTCCGTTTCTAGAACAAATGATGCTCATCATTCTCACTGCTGCATTAACCCTTTGGCTGTGTGGGTTGCATCCTGCTTAGGATACAACAACCGTGTAGCTTTACAAAGCTCTGGCACCTTCCCACACCTGCCGTTTGACTGCTTATTGTCTAGTTCCTTTCAGGGAAATCAGCAGTCAGAGTGCAGAAAATGTCAGTACTTTCTTGCTACTTTGAGAGGCTTTGTGGGAGTAGCAATTGGCTCCAAGCTTCATTTCTGGTAGAGAAGTCCCCATAGGGGAACACTTCCATGCATAAATTATTGCTTGTTTAAGAAAATATTTCTGCATTGTATTTTATTTTATTTTTTTACTAAAAGTGGTATTTTCCCTTTAAGAATCTGGGTATTTTCCCCAGTATCATAAGTTTCCTGCTGGGGCCACTCTTTTTAGCTTAGGTTCATAGGTAGGTACTAGGCTATCAACCGGAGGGCCTACGTAAGCCTAGCCAACAAGCATCCCTGGCTTATGCCACCCAAGAAAGTTATTTTCCTGTGCCACTGTCGAGCAGAGACACAGAAGTGATCCCCGTGGTGTATTTTATATTTCACATCCATTCATCAAGATTTTTCTTGAAGAGTGCTAATGAAGAACTTTGCTTGACATAGATGGGTAGCATGTTCCAGAGTATGGGAAGTCTCTGGGACAGGAATATATCCCTCTAGCATGTCCTGTTTATTGTTGTGACAAGGTTTTGTTCCCTAGAGTGTGTAGCTCGGAGGGATTGGGATTTCTTTAGGTGTAGCATGTCCAACAGCTCTGGGTTTGACATAGCTTTATATGTTAGGCAGAGATCACCTCAGAGGAGACGATATGCTATGGAGTAAAGCTGGAGTTTTTTGAGATGGTCAGTGTAGGACATCTATTTGAGGCCAGTAATCCTCTTTGTGAGGTACCTCTGTGGCCTTTCCAGCTGCTGCAGATGTCTTGTGAGGTACATTCCAAAAGGGGCGTTGTACTCTATAATGAGTCTAATGAGTGTCGAGTAGAGGGGAACAATTACCTCTTTTTTCCCGGATGAGAACTGTTTTATGATGAGGTGTGCCACGTATAAGGACTTCCTGACTACTGTGGCGATGTGACTATAAAAGGACAGACTACTGTCCACCTGGGTCCCAAGGTCTCTTATCACACATTCAGTGTTAAGTAGACTGCTGTCTATGTAGTAGTTCATGGGTACAGAGTTTTTACCAAAGGGGATGACAATGCACTTTTTGGCATTGAGCTTGACGCCATGGCTCTGACACCAGGCATCTGTCTCAGCGAGGCCCTTCTGTAGGATTTCCACATCATTTGGTGACTTGACTATGGCTCCTAGTTTGCAGTCATCTGCAAACTTAATTAGCCCGAGGCCTTCTGTGTTAGCCCTTGTCACGGTTTGAGGTCAGATTTGCAGTGTGCAACTTTTACAGTGTGATTTCTGTCAGTGAGCCAGTTGGCAACCCATCTTGTGACGTAGGGATTTATACCTAGTTTAGTGAGTTTAGCTATAATTCCAGAATGGGGGATGGAGTTGAAAGCCTTGGCGAGGTCAAGATAGGCTGTGTGAACCACCTTACCCTCATCTACGGCTGTGGTGACTGCCTCAAAGAAGTCAAACAGGTTCAGGAGGCATGATCTGCCTTTCGCAAACCTGAACTGGGTGGGATCCAGAGTTTGGAGGTTACCAATATCTTTGTTTATGAGTTCCATGATGATACGTTCCATAGCCTTGCAGACCAGGCTTGTCAGGCTAATAGGGCGATAGTTCCCAGGATCAGTGGTGCTTTGTGCAGTGGGATAACTGTTGCTGTACGCCATTCAGTGGGCACAAAGCCTGATGTGAGTCTATGATTGAACATGGTGCTTAGGTGGGGAGCCAGTTCGTTCTGAAGTTTGTGTAAAATGCAGCCTGGGATGTTGTCCGGTCCCATGGATGCTGTGTTTTTGGCTTTAGAGAGTGCTGCTTTTACCTGCATAGTTGTGATTACAGGGACTCTGCATTCTTCCTGTATAGATATGGGCCCTTTAAGGGGTGGGGGGGGGGTAAAGTTGGCACTGAACCTATCTGCCAGGATCTTGGCAATATCAGTTGGTTCTGTAATTTTCATGCCATTGTGCTGTAGCTCAGAGCAGATCTGGTTGTTGCCATTGAGATTCTTGATGTAGCTATAGAATGCTTTGTAGCTGTCCTTAGAATCAGTGGCAGTTTTGTTTTTGAAGCTAGCTTTGGAGGATCTTATAAGGGATCTCAGCTTCTTACTGAGGCTGACCAGGGAGCTCCTCCACTCATTGGGATTTTACTCTCTTTTGCAACAATTTCTTCCTTCTGTTGTACAGTTTGTTTATGGCAGGGGACCACCAGATTGGCTTCCTTTTTTTGGAGGATAGCGTCTTGGTTCTGTTTGGGATAGCACGATCCATGTACTCGTGTAAGTGCTTATAGAGTGCATTTGTGTAGGATTCAGCAGTTGTAACTGTATTGTCCATCTGCATGGGTGTCATGAAGTTCACCACTTCCGTCTTAAGAAGCATGAAGTTGGCTTTGGAGAAATTTTTTACAGTGGTTTCCTTAATGGGGAGTGGGGGCGGGATGTGGATATCAAGGGTGATTAGCTTATGGTCGGATTGGACCAATGAGAAGTTGACTTCAGGTGTGGAACACCGGTCACTCCTGTTGGTAATGACTAGGTCTAGGATATTGTTGCCCCTGGTGGGGGTGTGGATAAGTTGATCCAGGGCATTGGAGTTTATGAATTGCAGAAAGCGTTGTGTGAAGGACTTGGTACACGAGTAGTTTTCCCAGTTAATGGTGGGGTAGTTGAAATCGCCCATTATTTGGGTGTTTGGTTGAACCCTAATATTTTCCAGTACATCAAGAAAAGAGGAGTGAAATCCTGGGGCATGGTCTGGGATCTGTAGCAAGCTACAAACTGGATTGCAGTTTTGCTCAGAGTTAGTTGCACTTGGATAACCTCAGATGCATTATTCTGAGCAACTAGCTTGGAGGTGTGGATATCCTTAATGAATATGGACACACCTCTGCCTTTGGTGTTCCGGTCCAGGTTACATGGCTGAAAAGTGTGGTATGAGTTATAGCCTGGTAGTGCAAGGGTGCTCCCTGGAGCCTTGAACAAGGTCTCAGTCACTGCACAGATATCATTGTACTCCATTTTAAGGAGGGCCTCGAGTGAGTGCATTTTGAGATTTAGACTTCTGGCATTGGGTAGCATTACCCTCAGTTTTTGCTTGCCTGTTCCTGTTACACTGGTGAATTTGTCATTTGAACCTTGCATAAAAAAGGCACTATAGGGGCGGCAGGAGCCTTAGCCAGTATCCGGAATCTCAGGGGCGACAGGTGCAGGCCATCTTTGGCAAAGCATCGTGGTCTGTCGACAATGTCATCCCAAGCAGACAGATACTGGATCCCCTTAGAATGACACCAGAAGCTTAGCCAATTGTTGAAGTCAGTTATTTTGTTTGTACTGTGGTATCATTCTGGGCGATAGCAGAATGCTACTCAGGGCTAGGGTCATACCTGCCTGGGCTACAAGATCAGAGAGGTCTTCTGTGTCTCTTTTCATGTAGTCCAGGGAGGTACATCTCAGGTCATTCACACCAACATGGCCAATGACAGAGTCATATTTGTACTTGTTGTGGAGTGACCTTAGTGCATGGGTTATGTGGCGGATCCTGGCACTCGACAGGCAGCTGACAGTAACCTTCTCCTTGTTTAGCCTGGTGAGTGGGACATCAGTGTGCCGACTATAGAGTCACCTATGACTAGTGTGTTGGATACGTTGTTTTGCCTTATTGACTGTGGTTGAGTGGCACACTGAGTCTGTGGGCTATGTGTCATTTGGGTTGTGTTGGGGGGGGTGGAAGTTGCTTGCGTTTCTGCTTTGGAGGTCCCTGTTGCTTGGGCAGATTATTACTGAGAGCTGCCGTGAATGTTTTTATGTTTCTGTATGCGGATTTTGGTGGTGTAGATTTAGTGAGACTATGTGATAATTGTGGTGCGGTGCTAGTGTTTACCTTCTCCTCTTGAATGTCAAGTTCAGTCTTGGTTGAAGAGAACTTTACCTCCAATTTGGCTAGATAAGTGCATCTCTCACAGGTTGTAGTGTTGGGTGGTAGGAGGAGAGGGTTGTCTGTGTACATGAGGCAATTTCTACATTGCCCCAAGATGCCCAGATTCATCAGATAGACAGGAGAGAACACTGGGAGGTGACCCTTGGACATGCCTGAATAAAAAACTGTTTTCTTCTAGGTAATGAGGAAGGTTGAGTGCTATAATAATTAGCTTATTTAGTGCTTGCAACAAGTTCTGAACAAGTGCTGAGCACGAATAAGTAAATTCAAGTGCTAAAACTAAGAATCTGTATCTGCACTAGACTAGTTACAGGAAAGAAACAAGTGCAAATGCAGGCTTTGAAATCAGAAAGTTGAGAGGGATGGAAAACATTGTCCAGACGGCCAATAATTACAATTTCTGGGCCAGAACCACTCCTTACGTGGTAGACAGGTTACCTAGTGCTTACCACTCCCACTGACAAGCTAGAAGGCTTCCCTTCAACACAGAAAGGCTTGGGGGGTGGGTGGCTCAGAAGCTTACATACAGTCCTGGATACAGCAAATCTGTATCTGGACTACACTAGTTACATGAAAGGTAGGAAACAGGCTTGTTTTTTACAGAAAAGTAGATAAAAAAGCAGTAAAAACAATTCAAATGCAGTGCAAGCTAGCACACTTGAGTATGTAGCAATATTAGACCAAACACAGTTTAAAAAAAAATGCAATTAAATTAAAAATGACTAAACACAAGTGCAGAAGGAGTGTAGTAGGTAGAATGTGGTAAAGAGATGGGACTTGGGGGAGTGTGCCAGATCAAATCTACAGTGGGGCGGGCAACTGCAAAAGCCACTAAATTTAAACAACAAACCAGAAATAGGGTGGGTGGGACAAAACACTTTTCAGCAGAGATCTGAAAAACTACACAGTGAATCAAAAATAACAGTGCACAACTCTGAATAAAATTAGTCCAGCAACAATTTACAGTACACTATTCTGAAGAACCAAGGGGCTTTTTTTTTTACTTTAGGGTTGATTTGTTGAGGTAAATATGAATGTTTGTGAAAATGTTTAAGTATTAATGTAAATTTATGGATCAGAAAGTGTTTTTGCTGGCCAGAAAATGTTTATAAATGTTTTAATGCTCGTTTCTACCTTGTAACAACTTACCTGGTATATGTTCTATCAGAAGGCTTTTGGGTAGACTGCTTCCTTTCTGATGGGACTTTTTTTGTGGTCTGCTTAAGTTTTTGCAGTGAATAGGAGACAATGTGGAGAAGTGTAAGTGTGTGTATGCAGCTTGTGAATGCTTGTCTAACAACTTATCTTCCAACTGACTCATTCCAACAGCCCTTACCAACAATCAGACTTTGCAGTGAATAGGGGACAATGTGGAGAAGTGTAAGTGTGTGTATGCAGCTTGTGAATGCTTGTCTAACAACTTATCTTCCAACTGACTCATTTCAACAGCCCCTACCAACAATCAGACTTCTTGCTTGGCTCCAGCATGGACACTTACTCTTCCTGTTGGCACTTCTCCCACTATACTTAAAAAGAAAAAAAATGCACAATAAAAAGCCCTTGTCACCACCTTGGACTCAGACAGAGCCTCAGCTATTAGTGAGTGACCTTATAGTGGCCAGCTGTCATTCCTCAGAACAATGACCTGCTTCTTTAGGTTTCTCTGGTGTAGTCCCTTTACTCACCATGGACCGGCAGTTAGCCATATCCTCTACAGCTGTTCCAATATTTGATCCAGGCATGGGAAAACCATCTTTTTTGTGTCTGGAACACACACTGTGAGATGCTTCTGGAGTAGCTAGGTTAAGAGACTTCTAGACAGAGTCAAAGTGTATCTCCTCCTTGGTTTTCTTCCAAAGTGACACCTGGAAAGAAAACTCCAAATGTTTAGGCATTGTTCATCTGAAGACCTGGTGTATATTTGTAAAGATGATTTTCTTGCCTTAGCTAGGCAGTTATTGCAAGCTTGTAGTCCTTGATGTTCAGAAATTCTTACCTGAGGGTAATGTCAGTAAAGAGATTTCTGAGGAATGTTTGTCAGAGGATTCTGATACTGACAGAGACAGGGCATCATCTTCTGCATAGTCCTAAGGGCAACACTCTGATTCTGAGGAAACTAGATCTTTGTCATGTCTTTTGATGAAATTTTAATTTTCACAGACTATTTCCAGGATGAATGAGGTGATTTTCTAGAAGCAAGTGGATGCCACCCCCAGATTGAAGAGATATTACAAGTGAATATACCTCATTATATAACAGTCTCTCCTATTTTGTCAGTTTGGGAGGATATGTTTAATGATGCCTGTAATAATACTGACTCAATCTTCGGTCCTCAAAAAGTACTTCAAGTTACTAAATGTTTGTTTTCTCATCTTAGATTACACTCACCTGTCATTTCTTTGCCAGCTGGAAATAGACTTTTGGTCAATGTAACCCCCCCCCCCCCGCGGTGGATAAAAAAGCAAGGCATTGGACAGCTTTATTAAGATAATTTTCCCTTCTTAAATTTATCATGCAGTATTCTTAACTATCAAGCACATATGTGGAAGTTTATTCTGAGATGTGCAGACAGTTTGAGGGAATACTCTGCCACACATATTTCAGAAAGTAGCTCTTTTCTTAATGCTATCCTTTCTAATCCTTCCTAAGTATCTAAACATGCTTTGATTCATGTGCATGATGGTGTGGATACTGTGTCTAGGGCCAGTGCTACAGTTTGGAGGAGATATGCCTGGGTACGTAAACAAAAGTTTGCTGATGATGTAAAGTATGAAATGTTAAATTCTACATTATATAAGGAGGTTTTGCTTGACCTGTCTGCTGCTGTGGTCCTCAAACAATCTGATTAAGGATTTTGAAAATTAATACAGGGAGTGTATAAGATTTTTCAAGTTCCCCATTACAAATCTCTCAAGTCCTCTATTCACTTTAAGAAGCAAAACAAGCAATCCCTGCCACCTCCAGGTAAACAAGGAGCAAAAAAAGAAATGGCAGGAGTGGAACATCAAGAAATAGGGATCCTTTAAAAAAAAGGGATGGTGTAATACTTCAGAATGAGAGTGCTAGCATTCTTTTTCCCCTGCTTTCTTGCCCCCATCTTTCTAAATCTGTCCCAGAAAATGGCTTTCTACATTCCTCTTGGCAACAGATTGTATTAGACTCTTGGATGATAAAAGTGATTCAGGAGGGTTACCGTTGGTGCTGGATAAAAATACCTCCATTCAGAGTGAACACCTCCCCATCCCCTGAACCAAACAGTTATTTCCTTAGGTGCTTTAGAACTTGCTATCCCTAGGAGTTATATAATCAGTGACTTTAGATCAAAGGGGCAAAGGCTTCTACTCCAGAATGCTTCTTATTCCAAAGAAGGAGCTTTCATGAAGACCAGTTCTAGGTATTTCCTTTCTCAATCTATTTGTGAAAGTATCCAAATTCAAAATGCTGACCCTTCAAAGTCTGTTACCTCTCATCTCTTCTTTTGGCTTCATGGCAACATTAGATCTAAAGGATGCTTATCTTTACATCCCCATAGCCACAGGCTACAGGAAATGTCTAAGACTCTGTATCTGCGTCACATTACCAGTCCTCTGCATTACCCTTTGGGTTATCTACAGTTCCAATGGTGTTTACTAAGTGTCTAGCTCCAGTGATAGCATATTGCTGACTGCATAGCATTCACATATTTCCTTATTTCAGCAACTTACTTATCTTTGCAGTCTTTTCCCAGATTTCAAGAGTCCGTAACATGGGTTTTGTCTTTTCTTAACAATCTGGGGTTCCAGATAAGAGTACAAGAATCCTCCTTGATTCTATCACATAGGATTGTGTTTCTGGGTTGCTTGCCAGACACCTGCTGTAAAAGACTTTTCTTACATTGGAGAAGGTAAACTTTTATTTGGAAACTTTCCTGAGCTTCTCCAATCAGTCTGAGACTTCTGCATGTGAATATCTCAGACTCATAGGATTCATGGTTTATATGATTCTCATGATTTGTCCTACCAAATTATACATGAGAAAAATTCAGTGATTTGTAAAAACATGTGGACCAAACATCTCCATCCTCTGGAATTTCAGATTCCAATTTTGGGATTTGTTAAAAAGGAACTGCACTGGTGGAGGCAGCAAATGGCCCAAAATTCAGGTCTCCCATTTTTTCCTCCTGTCCCAACTCATTCTGTAACTACAGATGCTTCAGGTTTGCTTGGTTAGCAGTTTCTATGGAGATAAAGGTGCAAGGCCTGTAGGATTCCTTAGAAATAAATTTTGAAGAAACATTAGATGTGATGTATGCCTTAAAATCTCTTCATCATCTGTGGTCTCTGGGACCTCTTCAAGTGATTACAGACAACACCACAGTGATGTGGCACATACACAAATGGTGTGGAGGGCACCAAGTCATTCCCTCTGTGCAGTCTGGCTGTGTTGTTGGCTTAGAAGGTAGCGCTACTGCACTGTTTAACCCTCCAAACATCTTACATTTTGTCAGAGCAAAATGTAATAGCAGACAAGCTCAGCAGGATCAGAACAGGCCCTCACAAATGGACATTTTATGGGGGGGATGGACTTGCAGGAATTGATTTGGTTGTAGGGAACACTTAAAATATATCTGTTTGCCTCCATTCAAAATGGGCAGCTGAACAAATTCTGTACTGTTGATTCTTGAAGGCAGCCCTGAAAAACAGATGCATTTTCATTTCCATGGTAGGTAATGTTCCTTTATGTATTTCAACACTTTTCACTGATGTTAAGGATAATTCTGATGATTCAGGAGGACTCTTCAGATGGAATTGGCCAGGGTCAGTTGCCACAAGCTTCCTCAAAGACTGGACCTACTTGCACAAGATGGGAGGCTTCATATGCCCCTAACTCAAACAACTTCAACTAACTGCTTTGAAGATTTGATTTTGATACCTTTTAGGCACCTTTCTCATGAGGACTTGCAGCAAGTACTAAAGGAGGCAAGAAAACCTACTACTAGGAAATCTTATATTGGTAAGTGGAAAGTATTTTCTAGTTAGTGTCTAATTACTAATCAGGTCCCCATCAGGGCTTATGTACCACTGATTCTGAAATATTTGTGTGATTTACATTCCTCTGGCCTTTCATATTCCTCTGTCAAGGTATATCTTGCACCCATTTCAGCATGTCTGTTCATGCATCCTTTGCTTTTTGAAGGGAGTTTTACATTTTAGGACTCCTAGAAAATAGGCGGCTTCTTCCTGTGCTGGAAAAGTTAACTATGTCTCCCTTTGAACCAGTTCATCAGGTGAACTCAAAGTTCATTATGAGTGCTCCTTATTGCGGACATCTGCAAGACGAGAATATGAGTTGGAAGCTCTTTTGGTGATTAAACCTTGTCTGGTCTTCCACAGAGATTCAGGTCACATTAAGAACAAATACCTAATTTATAGCCAGAGTGGTTTCAGAGATTGCATTGACTCAAGCCATCAATCTCCCAGTGTTCTATCCAGATCCTTAGAACACAGGAAAAAGGACTCTGCACACTCTGGATGTGCATGGGAAGTTCAGGTAGTATCTTGACAGAACTAAGTTCTTTAGAAAAGCAGATCAGCTGTGTATTTATTATGATTGGGCACAGAAAGGGCATATCCTGTCAAAACAGACTATTACAAGGTGGTTGTTCTCGGCTGGTGCTATTTTTTACACACACAATGGTGAATCTTTTTCAGGAATATCAAGGCACATTCTACTAAAGCCTTGGCAACTATCATGGCATACTGAAAATTAATGGATTTTAGAAGCATTCTAGAGGCAGCAGCATGATCTTCTGTACATACATTTTAAAGCTGTGCAATCTGGATTCCTTTTGCAAGTCCATTACTGGCTTTACTAGGACAGTTCTCTAGGAGCTCCTGGATCCTTATTTTTCCTCCTTCCAGGTTGGATAGGCTTTGGTAGTCAACCCATATTTAGCCAAAAGGCTGCTACAGCAGTGTGAATGATGAACTTTGTACAATTGTGTAAGTTGCACTCACCATAACAGGAGATGTTTGATTTCCTCACTTCTGCAGTAGCCACCCCAACTTACTGTCCCCCTACTTCTGTATGCAGTTAGTTGTTGGAATATAAAAACTTTTGTTTACTGTTATATGTTTTAGAGGTTCAGGATCAGGAAGCACTTTTTTTAGGGGCAAGAATGTCCTGAAGTTTTCTTTTCTACACTCTAGCTGTAGATTTCCCGGCAATGAGCTAGCCAATCAGCAGCCATAAGTGAAGGCATGGGAGGGAGCTATAGCTTTGTGAAACTGTCCAGTTGTTGTATCCTAGGCAGAGTACAATCCATATAGCCATAAGGGTACTACAGCAGTGAGGAATTTGAACATCTACTGTTTGGTAAGTGGAACTTGCAACAGCTGTACTTAGTTTCTGGGAGTCTTAGGACTAGTGCATTTATATCAGACAGGTAGAGGATTTTATTCAAGAATCTTTCTGTTGTCAAAGAAAGAAGGAACTTGAAGACCGGTCCTAGAGCTCTCCTTTCTCAATCTCTGCATCAAAGTCCCAAAGTTCAAGATGTTATCCATCTAAATTCTGTTACCTTTTATATCACATTTTATTTTTATTTTTTTTGTGAAATTAAAATATGCTTATCATCACAAACCAATTTACAAAGAGTTCAGATGTTTTTTAAGACTTTTTTTGTATTTGTCTGACATTTTCAGTTTTTTGTCTTGCCCTTTGGTCTATCTACTGTTACAGGATATTTACAAAGTGTCTGGCCTCAGTAATTGCTCATTGCAGATGGCAAGACATTACATCTTTCCATATCTGAACAGCTGCTTTGTATTTGTAGACTCTGACATGGGTAATGAAACTCCTTCTCAGTCTAGAGTTCTAGGTGAACTTAGAGGAAATCATGTCTCATTCTTTCTTACAGTATAGTTTTTCTGGGGTGTCTTCTGAGTACTTTGCTAGGAAGGGCCTTTCCTCTTCAGAACGCAGTATAACTCTATAAAGAAAACGTCCTGATCTTTTCCAATCTGTCCTTGATATCATCTCAAGAGTCTGGTTCCATGGCCTCTATGATTATCTTGATTCCCTTGGCCAGACTTCACATGAGGAAAATTCAGTCTTATCTTAGATCAGTTTTGTTCCAACAACAACACCCTTTATATTTTCAGATTCCAATGCTGGGAATTGTAAGAAGGAAGTTGCTTTAAGAATGTATCTCTCTGTCTAGGTCTCTCCCCTTCTGTCTTACTCCTCCTACACAGTCTGTCATAACAGATGTCTCAGACTTCGCTTGGGGAGCAGAATTCAAGAGGCTGAAAATTCAAGGTCTGTGGAACAAATACAGCAGACACTTGGATATCAAGGAGATGATGGAGGGAATAAATGCTTTAGAAGCCTGAAATTATCTTTGGTCACCAGGACCTCTGCAAGTAATGACAGACCACACCACAGTGGTATGGTACATAAGCAATCAGGGAACTAACATATCATACCCACTTTTGCAGACTTGCTGTGATACCCTAGGATGTAGCAACTCAACTTAGTTTGACTCTCCAAGCTTCATATATTCACTCAGATCAAAACATTATTGCATACAAGCTGAGAAGGACCAGGACAGATCCTCATGAATGGAAGCTGCACCTAGAGGTTTTCTCTGATTGATCCATCTGTAGGCATCTCCTCAAGCAGACCTGTTTTCCTCCTTTCAAAACAATTCTGCTCCTGGATTTCTTGCAAACAGGCCTGGAAGACAGATAGACTTGCTCATTCCCATGGAAAGGCATGTAACTTTGTTTTTCTTTTTACCCTTTCCATTGATATATAGTATTCTTGTAAAGATCCAGAAGTACTCCCCAAAGGTAATTGTGACTCCTTTTAGGCCCAGTAGCAGTGGTTCTCCCTTCGCTTGAAAATGTCCAAGGGCAACTACCACAGGTCTCCCAACAGGGTGGATTTACTCGCACAAGACAAGGGTTGTTTGATACTCCCCAACTTGAAAAAATCTTTCAATTGACTACCTGGATGATGGGAGTTTTAATATCTTTTAGACACCTGTTTTTTTTTTTTTTTTTTTTTCCCTGAGGAAATGCAGCAGTGATTAAAGAAGGTAAGAAACTTGTTACTAGAAAATCATACATGAGTAAGTGGAAAAGATTTTCTTTTTGATGTCATACTAAGAACCAGGATCATTTTAAGGCTCAGATGGCACTGGTCCTAGAATATTTGTGAATTATATTATCTTCTGGCCTTTCTTACTCTTCTGACAAGATTCATCTTTCAACCATCTCTGGTTGTCTACCCTTTGATTTTCTACTTTCATCTCTACCACAAGATAAGCACTTTTTGAACAGGGTTTTACAAATCTGTCTGCCTAGAAAACAGGTTGTACCCCCATGGGATCTTAACTTTTTTCTAGAAAAACTGACACTTGTTTCATTTCATCTGCTTATCTGAGGTTCTTAACATAGAAAAAAAGGGTTGTTCGTTGCTCCATCTTCTGCAAGAAGAGTACCTGAGTTACAGGCTCTTATGGTGAGTCAACTTTATTTCTTTTTTTCCACTGGGGTAAAGTGTCTTTGAAAAAAAATCCTTTTTGATGCCTAAAGTGGTTTCAACATTTACCTTGAGTGAAACTATTAATGTTCTTTCATTCTTTCCAGAACCTAAACACAAGGAACAATTAGTTTTGCATGCTATAGATGTCCACAGGCAGCTCAGATACTTGGATCAAAATCCTTCAGGAAGGCTAATACACTGTTTATGTCCTATGATGGTAAGAAAAAGGGGCAACCAGTGTCAAAGCAGACAATCATATGATAGTTGTCACTTGCTATTTCTTTCTGCTGTTTTCACCATAACAGATCACTTCCTGGGAAGGTGAGAGCTCACTGTACCAGAATTTTGGCTTCTTCTATTTTTTTTTTTTTTTTTGGAAAGAAGTGAACTTTAAAAGTTGCTCCAGGGCTCCAATTTTTCAACTTGTTAACTGTGTATTGTTATAACTGTCTGATTATAACTCCTGACTCTTGTACTGTATGTTTCATTTACTCTTTTTCTCTCCTTGCATGTTCCAGCTTGTGTTCCTGCCTTAACCTGCTCTAACCTCCTGAATTCACCCTATCGGAAGTCCATACTAAGAACCCACATACAAGGACATTTAAACTCTAAAACTAAAAACCCATCTGCTCCCCTGCAAAGAATTTTCAGTGAAAGTATGTGCAGTGCTTTAACCATTTTACAATACTTAAAGATAATACATACTTTTTAGTAGGTCACTGTATGCTTCCCTGCCAGGTTAGCCAGCAGCCAAAACTTTCCCTTTTCTTGTCCATTAAATAACCCTACTCTCCCTCTTATATTTTTTTACTCCTACTCTGTGTCATGATAATTCCTGCCTTCCCCTAACCTGATATTTCCCCTATAAGGGTCTCTGTTGTATCAAACTGACTGCCCACTAGGTGGCGCTCCTCTATCGTTCTGCTGTCTCTACTATCTTTCCCACTCTTCACCTTATCTTACCCATAGTTCATAGACAACTCTTCTACTGCTCTCTCCCTCACTGTTCTCCCTGGATTACCTATCGACTTCTCCACTCTACATATACCCATCTCTATCCCTCATAAAGCCTCCGACCTTCTTCTACTGTTATTTCTTTTATATATCTATCCACAACCCTAATTCGCTGTCAGTCTTTTAACTTACTTCTTAGCAGTGCAAACTTACCTTCTGGCTCACACACTGTACTGATTGTTTTCCTCCCATTTCTCTTCCTTCGGCTCTTCCCGCTCCGTTCACCCAGAGGGCTCACTCCGCTCCCCTACCCTGCCCCCAAATCTCACCTGCCCCCAGCACATCTACATTTATTCCTGACTTACCCCTCCCACCCATACCAATTAACTAATCACAGTCCTCTCCTTATTACCCCTCCCACTCTTACTCCTCCCACTCTACTTGACCTTCACTCTTCACTACACTTAGTCTCTTTCTCTCCCCTGTAAAGAATCACAACCCCATCTACTTCCTTTAGTTCTCCACCCCTATTATCCTGCTTACTTCCTCTGCATTTCTCTCTTCAATCCATTCCTTCTGTAAACATGTCCTCCCTAATCCTTTATACTATCCGTGTCCTGTGCTCCCTTCTTGTACTACTAATTCCTCTTTATTTTGCTACTTCTTACTCTTCCAAAACACCCATATGCCTACCGCCTACTCAAACTATCCCTTGTACTCACCTGCAACCATTTCTATCAACCCACTTCCACTTCATATCATCCTCTCTTATTCCTCCTAACTTACTGTACCTATTCCATCCCAAACTCATCTCCACTACTACAAATACCTTCACTCTTAAACTACTACTAGCCCCAAACAGCTTCCTACTTAAACCCAAAAGGCTAAAAGTTATTCCCTATAATGACCTAGCCTTATCTGGAGATATCCATCCCAATCCTGGCCCTTGCCTCACAAATAGCAACTCCTTCCCCCTATCCCCTACTGCTTCTATTGCACACTCCCCTTCCCCCCCTCTTCTTCTTCTGATTCCTCTCTTAACACCCTTAAGTTCTTCACTATCAATGCCCAGAGCCTTAATAACAAAATACACCAAATACAAGCTTGGATCTTCCACAACCAACCTGACATCTTAGCCATCTCTGAAACCTGGCTAAAACCCCATATTGCTGACTCTGAAATCCTACCTCCTGGTTTCCAAATCCATAGAAGTGACCATTTAAACAAAAAAGTTGGAGGCTCTGCACTAATCTACTCCAACCTTCTTTCATTAATCCCTCTACAAATTCCAACTCCACAATTCAAAAATTCTGAACTAACAGCTAGTCTCCTACGACTAAATAAACATAAAAATATCTGCATTACCTCCCTATATATCTCCCCAGGCGACAACATCTCTACCCTTGAAAATATTCTTCACTGGGCCTCAACTGAAATAGAATTCGAAACCTACATTCTAGGTGATGTTAATATTAATTGGAACAAAATTAACTCTCCTTCCCCCTCCCTATTCATTAACCTCTACAACTTCACCCAAGTAATCCATACAACCACTCGTCCTAACAAAAACCACCCCCCAGGATCCATCATCGACTGGATCCTAGTCTCCCATCCAAACAAAATAACTCTCTCTGGCACTATCCTAGACACCTTCAGTGACCATCTCCCTGCTTTCATACATTGCTCAACTAACTCCACCTAATATCAACACCATTATATCCACACTCGTAATCTCAGCAACTTCAACCCTACAAATTTCTCAAACACATTTAAACATATTAACTGGAAAATCCTAAACACTCTTCCCCTTGACAATGCAGTTGAACATTTTAACTCTATCTTCCGAGAAACACTCAACTCCCAAGCCCCACCAAGAAACAAATGGGTCAAGGCTAATTCTGCTCCTTGGCTATCCAAAGAAACAAAACAAATCATGGATCGTAGGGACAAATCCTGGAAGCTATACCAGAAAAATAAGATGCCTTCTACCTTGCTTCAATACACCCAACTCCGCAACCAAGTAAAAAAACTAATCACCTTGGACAAAAAAAATACTATAATAAACTTCAGTCCAACAATAACAGGAACCCAAAACAATTCTGGAAATCTGTTAATTCCCTACTCCATCCAGGGTCCAGGAATAATCCCTGTCCTGAACCTAGCATAACTGACTCAGAACTAAGCTCTCACTTCAATACATTTTTTACAGAATCCATAGCTAATCTAACCAAATCATTTCCAGACAATAATCCATCCAACTCTCTTTCCTCTTCTCCTAATAACCCTCATAGCTGTCCTCTTTATTTCCAGCTCAAATCTGTCTTAACTACTTTCATAAAAAGACTCCTATCCAAACTAAAGCCATGCTCAAATGCCCCCGACAACATACCCTCCTCCTTCCTCAAATCTGCTGCTGAAGGTATCACTTTCCCTATCAGCATCCTAATTAACAGATCTTTAAAAGAGTCATATGTACCCAAACTTTGGCAATCTGCCTTCATACTACCTCTTCACAAAGGAGGCAAAAACACCAACATCTCCAACTTCCACCCAATTGCCTTACTCTCGCCAATATCAAAAACTCTAGAAAAATGTGTCCACCACCAACTTATGCCTTTCTTAACTCAGAACCACCTCATAACACCCACCTAGCATGGTTTCTGCCTTGGCCACAGCACCATTACTGCCTTACTTTCCTTCTTAGACACAGTAAATCAAGCCCGGAATTCTGGATTACTAGTATCCACAGTACTGCTAGATCTTTCAAAAGCTTTCGACACCTTCTCTTTCATCTCTCCAACCTTCATCTCTCCCCTGACACCCTATCTTGGTTCTCCAGCTACCTATCAGACAGATTTCAAGCTATCAGATGGAAGAACTCTACCTTCTCCTTCTTGCCAACACCCACCGGTGTTCCCCAGGGGTCCATCCTCGGACCTATGCTTTTCAACATCTTCATAAATAACCTTCACACTGTCATCCCTGACAGAACAGTTATCCAATACACTGATGACTCTACCTTAGTCTGTGCCACCTCTAACCTTCCTGAACTATTGACTAAAGCCCAAATATCTTTTTCCACTACTGAGAACTGGATGCACCACAACCATCTCTCTCTCAACTCTAATAAATCTAAAATACTTATTTTCCCTCCCTCCAGGGCTTTCTCTTTCGACAAAAATGCTTTCAAAGTCCTAAGCCAAAACAACACTGCTATAGAAGTGGTCCCTTCTGCAAAACTCCTTGGCATTACCATAGACGAACACCTTAAATTTGATATCCACATTCAACAAAACATAAAGAAAACACACCAAAAGCTAGGTATGCTCTATAGGAATAACCGCTTTCTGTCCAACTCTTCCAGGCATACTATAGCAACTACCTACCTCCTTCCTTCTTTACTATATGGCGCCCCTCTTCTAACTAACCTGTCTTCTTCCAACACCTCTAAACTCAAAATTTGCTATAATAAGATCTCTAAATTCACAACTAAATCCAAAACCTCTACTTACCACTGCCTTATCCTACAATCTCTGAACTGGCTGGAACTCTCTAAACACCTAGAATATCTCCAACTAACCACCGCTCAACAAACTAATATTCTATCAAGAGAAATGCCCAGCCTTAACAAACATCCTTCCCCCATACATCCCAATCAGATCTCTGAGATATGAACACCAAAATTTAATCTCTATCCACAAACCCAAACATCCTGCAGGTCAACTTCTTCTCTCTTTCTCTCTAGGCAAAAAATGGAACTCTCTCCCTCTTTCACTTAGGACTATACCTAACTCTGAATCCTTCAAGACCCAACTTTTCTCATACCTGTCTACTAAATGTAAATGTTCCTGCTTTCACCCTACATAAATTCTAAGAAATTTCCCCTTTGATCTATCCATACTCCTTGTTACATACTTCCCTACAACTTTATTTTCTATTCTTCTAAAACAAACCTTAGCTAGCATCCTTAGATTAAGCAAGCTCTCTCTCCTGACTCCAAGTATCTAAACATTGTAAATATCAAGTAACCTCAGATGCTTATTTTTCACACAATTGAAACTTATTGCTCTGAATGTAAATACCTGTAAACTGTGTTATCTATTTTCTTTAATTGCGTTTATAATGTACAATTTAAGCATTTGCTGTTCCTAACTGTACGAATTTTTATATGTATTTTACCTTTGCATTATGTAACCTTTTTGTATTTCGTGTTGCTTATGGAGATTTTCTCCCCGGGCCTCCACTGAAAATGGGCACTTTCTGGCCCAGTGGACTTTCCCGGTAATCAAACTGAAAATAAATAAATAAAATAAATAAAAATATTCTACAGGTAGCAACATGATCCACTACATACACTTCAAAAAACTTTACAAACTGGTCTAGAGCAGTTGGAGAAACTACAGAGGCTCCCGACCAGGAGAATCCAGGGCTTCAAAAATCTAACCTACACAGATAGGCTAAAAGACCTGTCCCTCTACTTCATCTCAGACAGAATTCTCAGAGGTGATCTATGTCTGACATACAGAGCAATCTCTGACCCCACCTTGATGAAATTGTTGCATATCTGCAAGCCAAACTCCAGTTGCGTGACCTGCACACAAAACCTCAACTTGTTCTGCAACATCAATAGGACTTGCTGGCGGGACAGATTTGTCTCCCAGAAACTCCTCCATCTGTGGAATAGACTCCATCTCCACATCAAGCAGAGTACTTTATTATCTCTTTTTAAGAGAGACTTGGATGATTGAATGGGAAAAAGAAAATACACTCCTGGGATTCCACCTGTGTCCCTGCTGAACAGGGACATTGGGTGCAGACTTGTGGGAACATGAGATAATTTATTGGCTAGGCTTATAAGGGCCAGTAGCCTAGTAACTTGCTATGATCCTATAATCCTATTAACTTTTCTCCAGGGGCTCCTGAATTCACAAACCTCTTCCATCTCTCCATAATTCCAAGCTCTGGTAATTTATACATTCAGTTTAAGTAATCCAAACCAGTATGAAATAAGTAACATGTAAACCAAAATAAAAAAAAAACACCTCCTTGAAGTCAGCCAAACACAATGGCCAGTCCGTAGTGTTGTGAATAAGCACCTTCATTCTTTAATTATACAGAACTTCATCAGATTAAAATCGTTAAAAACTGCCATCCTTTTAAATCTTATTGCAGCCAGTCACCATGCTTAAAATCCAGTGCATATTCAAACTTAAAGAAACAAGTGTATTGTTTGTGGTAATCAGAACAATAATAAATACATATATTAAAAACAATAGTAATGTCTGACTACAAAAAATGTCATAAATTAAATAGAAATGAAGTAATCCATTGTAATTAGTAATTTAGATCAGTATTCTTAAAATAGACTTATTATATGGGTTAAAGTTTGTTTGCTTTGAGATGGAGAAAACTGGTCATCTGTCATCAAAATTCTATCATTTAAACCTGGGATTGTGTTTCTTTTAACAAAACTTTCCAATACACTTCCCTAGATTCTAAAAAAGCAGACCAGTTGCTTTCTTTTGAATTTTTATATACCTTTTCTAAAACACATACAATAGATGTATTAAAATTACTACATTCCTTAGAATGTTTTGCCAACATGTTAGTGGTACTGTTAGTTTTAATGGCATAATTATGCTGGCACATCCTCGTTTTTAAACCTTTTTCAAATTTGCCGATGTAAAACACTGGAAAAGACAAACATGAAGCTACATACATGACACTGTTGGTATGACAGTCATAGGATCCACCCACACTTATCACCCTAGGATAGTTCCCTACCCACTACATTAGGTGTCTCATTAATGAATCTACATTGTTTATAGTATCCACACTTTTTGTACCCTTAACAGGAAGTCCTGAAATATTAGGATTGCTACTATCACTTTCAAAAATAAGTTTGATGTTCCTACCCTTTTTAAATACCATCTTGGGGTGTTCCCCCAACTTTCCTGTTAAGTCAAACACCCCAAATACATGGGTCCAGTTTTTTTTTTTTCAAAAATGGACCTGATGACTCTATTACTGTGATGGTAAATCATTACCATAGTGTTCGTAAACTTATTGTCCTGTTGTTTCTCTTTTTTAATAGGTAATTCAGAACCACGCAGTAAGGGTCTAAACCGTGTATATTTGTGTGTCTGAATAGATAAAGTTAATTCTTCTAACATCCTTAATGGATATTCCCTTTCCAAAAACATTTCTTACAATTGCACAAGTTCTGTATCAAAAATATTGTCATCAGTAATCAATCTAGATAGACATATCATTTAATCCTTACAGCTTAGGCTACTGCAATTGTGATCTGTGATGAACATAATACAGTTGTATAATTAAAGTTACTATAACACTAGATGTTTAAATAGATCATACTTGCACTGAATGCAGTCTCCCTCCATTCCCTTTTTTGTGTTAGGTGTTTGCCAGAGTGTGGATGCATATACATTTGTATGCAGAAGCATAGCTGGTTCAACCAGTGCCCTGGGCCGATACTATGACCCAGTGTCCCACTTTCTCAACTCTTCAAATTAAGAGCAAAAAAGGCATTTTCGTGTAATAAGCCAATACATGCAAGCAATTGGCTTATTAGTTAGATATACACCACTCTCCAGCTCTTCCATTGAAGGGCACCCCCCCCCCAAAATGGAGGTTTCTTCTATTGGTACACCAACAAGGTGGCCAGCTGTACGACTCACCCCCTCTTCCCTCCTCCCTCCTCCCTTCTGCCCCTGGCCATTCAGGTCCCATTTCTGTGCCCTGCCCCAACCCTCCTTTAATATATTTTATTTTTTTAAAAAAATTCTTCTTCTTTTAACCTTTTGCAAACTGTTTGCTACAGTTTACTCCCCACCTGCATGGTGTACTACAGCACTTATGTTTTAGTTTAAAAAAAATAATTTCATCTTTTTAAACTGTAGCAAACTGCTTGTATAAATGTAGGAAATAGTTGCTACAGTTTATAGCCTGCCTGCATGGAGTGCTAACGTGCTCAACTTTAAGTTTTTTTTTTTTTTTAATTTTAAACTGTAGCAACTGTAGTTGCTAGAGTACAGTTTAGACAACATATGGAACACTGCAGTTCTCAGGTTTGATCACAAATGTAATACTGGATTTTAAAAGCCAGTATTGCATCAAAGAGCTATCGGGATCAGCTGATTGCACCCCCCAACACCTTGCACCCAGGGCAGTCGCCCCTCTTGCCCTGCCCTAGCTACTCTACTGTTTGTATGTATATAAAATGTGTGTGGTTTAGTGCTGTAAACTATTGCACTAATAATGATGTGAAATATGTATGATGTAGATTATGCACAAGGAAAGCTGCATGAAAAATGGTAAAGTTTAATGGAATGAGGATTTTTTTGCAGTACTTTGTTGAGTTTAAAATATATTACATTTCAGCTCCATGATAAACTTTATAGACTATTTTGCACTTAATGCAATTGCAAAAGAAGCAAGAGAGATATCAGGCAAATATGGATAGCATTTGTAAGTTAAAAAAGTGTTTTTGCAGGAACCAAGCCCTCATGTATCCCACAGAGTATAGAAAACAACCTAACAGTGCATGAGTGACTTTTATGTTACTCCCCATTTTATTTATTTATTTATTGTCTTTGTTTACTGGGAAAGTCCGACTGAGTAATATCCGTTTTCAGCAGAGGCCCAGGGAGAAAAGCTCCATTTACTTACATTGCATTATACTGAGTTCCAGATAAACACAAAGTAGTTACATTTCTATTTACATTTATATACATACAGTAGCTATATTTATACATTCTAAGATTTTAGAGAGGTAGAAGTTAATACAGAGAAAGCCCACACACAACTTAGTGGACTGTACAGGCAGCAGTTACGTATACAATTATTTTGTCATTTCAGTGAGAGGTTGAGAGTACTCTGTTTAATGAGAATGTTTGGAGAGTATCATATGGTGAGCACAAAATCTTAACCTGGTGATGAGCATCTGTAGGACTGGGATTGGTTAAGATGTTGCTTAAGCAGTGGTTTAAAACTATTAAGTTTATTGGAGAATTTTATTTATGTGGGGATACTATTCCAGATTTTAGGAATGTATTTGAATTAGAGCGAATCTCCTGCAACATTATTTGACTTATGTATAAATGAGTTGTAAGAATTTATTACTAGAACAGAGGTCCCTTGCTGGATAGTAGGGCAGTAATGTTTTGTAGTGCAAGGCATTTTTCTGGATGATAAATGAGTTTGTGTGCTGTAGTTAGTTGTGAATATGTTAGGTGGATGTATTGTTCAAACCAGTTTAATTGCTTTAAGTTATGACAGTGGTGGGTCCTATGAGCGAGATCTGTGGCAAATTTAGCTATTTTATTGTAGCAGGAGGCAAATTTCTTTCTTTGACTATTGTTTAAGTTTGTTAGGGTTTTACAGTTTTCTTGTAAATAAAACTCCATTAAAAAAATGAAACTCTGCTTCTAGAAACTGTTATGACTGCAAGCACTATAAGTTGCTATGGTACCTAAATCTCAGTTTACATGCCATAAAGTAAAAAGAACATTATACTTTGCAACACTCAAAGGTAGCATGACCTTGTGGAAAGTATATTTAGTCATGAAGGGTCTGAATATGAGAACTGCTTGTTACAAAGTGCAGAGACTAGTCTGTAGCTGCAAAAAGAAATGCAAGGGAGGAGGGAGCCAGGCTTGTTTGCAAGACACCAGTTGAAAATCTTGTGTGTGACCACTAGTTTGCAACAACAGTTTGTCTAAAAAGATCACAGTCGTACTATCCTAAGAATCTTCCCTTTCCTGAGATACAGCAGTCTTGCTGTTGCTGCTTATAAGTAGCATAGGGTGTGAGGGGTACAGCTGTCTATGCTGCAGAGAGGATTCTTATTTGTCTCAAAGGGTAAATCTCTCTACACATTTCCAAAAGATTATAAATTAGATTTAGTGACTAAAGCTAAAGTTATTGCTGTTGACACACAACCCTGAACATAGCTAGGTTTAATTTACAGTCAACAAAGAGTGAACACCATTGACTATTGCTCCATAGAGCTAAAAGGACACCAGTAGTGCAGAAGTCTGCACTGATTTCTTACATGCTGATTTACAAATTATTCATGATAGACTACTACCAGTAAAATACTGGGGTCTCAACTACCAGTTAAAGGATTCTACATACTGCAACTGTATTCTGACTCTTCTGTGTGCATCCACACAACTCGATTAATGCCACTGACAAAGTTTTCAATGTCTTGGAGTGTATTGAAAGTTATTATCTACCTAAGAGTGTAGGAGTACCATCAGATGACATTTGTTTTCTTCCCATATTTTGGTGTTCATAATATATGTTTTTCTTATATTTCCTTAATATTCAGTGGATCTGTCTTCTCAGCAGTAATTTGATTTTCAGTAGCTTGGATGCTTGCATGTAGTGCAGTTCCTCTTAGGTGTTAGCCTTCTACATACTACATAAAGCAGAGGTAAAATAATCTGTTTTTAGAGCTATATCCCCACAGCTATAGAGAAAGACTTGTTTTATTAGTTATGGCAGAAGAATCATGCTTTGAATCATTCAAGTATAGTTTAATTCATAATTTAATAGTATAGATCAAAATCTGAGCCTTCAGGATTTGTTATAAAACAGTACAACAATCTGGCAAATTCCCTGAGCAGGACAAAGTCTTTAATTTACAAGTGATAGGTAGATAATGAAATATTTATTTGGATTGTAGCTGGTCTTGTTGCCCTCTGATGGATACTTTTGCAGAAATTTACAATGCCCAGATATTTAACTTTTGCTTTTTTGTTTGAGTGGATGCCCAAGACCTTCTGTATTAATTTCCCCGGTTACTCAAACCATAGATATGTCATGTTTCCATATCTATTAGAACTTTCTTTTGGTAAAGTATCTGCTTAAAAAAACACAGCTGGCTCATCAGAAAGACTTGATCCTTCACCTAGACCTTTCAAGTCTGGCATTTTATGAGTATGGACAAATTGTTGCTTTTGCCAAACAGTGATTTTATCTTTTGCTTTAAGAAATCATGTTTATCCAACTAGAACAAATTGTATTTCTGTACCTGGGATAATTCTTTTCCATCTTTTAGTTGGATAGTTAATATTTTGTTAGCCTTCACATAATCTGTACATGATCATCATCATTAACCCCGCCTTTTCCCCATGGAGTCAAATGTCGCACCAACCATCTCAATCTCTATGAGTTTAGTGCCAGTGTCCTACCTTCTTCAACAGTCATGTCTGACTGTCACTGGTCTTTTTTCATGCAATCAGTCAATCTCTTTGCTGGATGCCCTTCCTCTTGCCTTCTTACTGTTTCTCTCAAATCATCTTCATCAAGTTGTGTTCTGCTTTTTTTCACATGTGTCTGAATCACCTTAATCTGTTCTTTTTGATGTTTTTGCAGTTGGAGCTACTTTGAGTTCTGCTCTGATGTACTCATTTCCTCATTTATCCCACAGTGTACATCCTATCACTCATCTCAGCCACCTAATTTCTATCACTTCTAGCTTCCTGAAATGGTCTGCCTTCAACACACAGGTTTCTGTACCATAATATATTACTGGTTGCACCACTGTCTTGTATACCTTACTTTTCAGCTTTTTTGGCATTCTTCTGTCACATGCTACCACTAACACCCTGTGCCAATTGGCTGTAGCCCATTTGATACTAGCTATGATCTCCTCATTACTTCACTTCTCCTCAATACTTCTCCCAGATTCTTGAAACTGTTAATCTGTTCTGTTATGTTTCCCATTCAGTCTCAGTTCATAGGTTCATAGGAGGTTACTAGGCTAATGACACTAGGGCCTTTACAAGCCTAGCCATGTAAATACCCAAGTAACCTTATTGACCATATTTAGATGGTTGTTGTTAGCAGAGTGATTCTGTGATCAGCGCTGACTGCCCCTGTCCTTGAGGGGCATAGGTGCCACCTCAGGGATGACTTTATGGTCACTCATCCAGTTGTCAAGGTTGCACTTGAATAGGGTCATTGAGGAGCTCTGCTTTACATGGAGTGGGAGCTTATTCCAGAGGAATAGTAATCACTGGGAGATACATCTGTCTCTCCAGCATGTTCTGTTAATGTCACAGGTCAGGTTTAGATCCCTGGAGCAAGTTATTCTTGTCTCATTTGATTTGCGGATGTACAACAATTCCATTTGGGCAGGATCCAAGACTGCTCTGTAAGCTAGGCACAGGTCGCCTCTCAGCAGCTTGTATGATACAGAGTACAGTATCAGGACTTTCAGTCTTTCCATCTGTGTCATGTTTTGGAGGCCCTAGATTCTCATGGTAAGAAACCTCTGTTGTCTCTCCAGTTACTGCAGGTGTCTGATGAGGTACATAGAGAAGGGAGGATTCTACTCAATTAGTGGTCTGATAAGGGTCAAATGTAGTGGAGCTACAACCTCCCCGGTCTTGGATATGAGGTCCTTATTTATGAGATATGCAACGTGGAATGCTTTTCTTACCACTACGGACCCATGGAGATCAACGTTTAGATTACTATCAACCTGTGTTCCCAAGTCTCACACCACTTAATCTGAGTTTAGAGGGGTGCTGTCTATATTGGTTTACTATCAAAATCTCGAAAACTGAAAAAAATACCATTTGGAACATCAAACGGCAAGGTCAAATCCCTGCATATTAATTAGGTGAAAATGTTGAATCTGATGAACGAATTCAGCAGATTTGACATTTTCGCTGAATATCAAATGTGATGTCCATACAGGAGCTCAAGTAAGTGTCACTCCTACACTCCAAATCACACCACACCCCCTGCTAACTATATATGCCAACTCCGAGATTGCACTACAGTAAGGAAAGGGATGAATGTCCCAATCCGCACTGTATCGTGATCTCTATTCATTACATCAAGCTCATATCAGTGAAGGCACAGTGGCATTCGCTGATATGAACTATCGATAATTTAATTTTCGGCAACACAGGAATCAGCCATCTGCTGTTCGATATTCCTGTGTTCGCCAAACCTACATTCAACATTTTGACTGTAAACCATCTATATCATAATTATCAGGGACTACTACTTTTCCAAAGAGGATAATGAGGCATTCTTTTGTGTTAAGTTTTAGTCCGTGAGTTTGGCACCAATCATTTGTCTGGGTCAGCCCTTTGTGTAATATGTTAACATCATTGGGGGACTCTATGATTGCACTCAGTTTACAGTCATCTGCAAATGTGGCAAGCCACAGGCTATCAACTTTTGCCTTGAGTTCAGAGAAATAGATTCCAAACAGTAGAGGGCCCAGCAAAGATCCTTCTTGTACCCCACTGGTAATTGGTCTACTGGTGGAGGTGGACTCCCCAACTTTGACAGTGTGCATTCTGTCGGTGAGCAAGTTGGCTACCCATCTAGTAACGTATGGGTTAATCCCCAGCTGGGAGAGTTTCTCTATGATACCTGAATGGGGAATTGTGTCAAAAGCCTCGGCTAAATCAGGATAGGCAGCATACCTCTCAACCTCTTAGACCAAGAAATCTGGACAAAACCATAAATAAAAGTGGGATAAAAGTTCAAAAATAGGGACCATTTTTAAATATACTCATCTTACAAACTTAGAAAGTTGATAGAATAACATGTTTTGCATTAGCATGAATTTTCTGACAGGCATGAAGTCAGAATATGAAATGTCTCTCTTTACTTTCTAACTTCAAGTCTTTGTTAATTTGCCACTAATCTGCCATTAAACCACAATTTTATGAAAAACAGACCAAAACTATGATGCAACAGTCTGGACATTCTTCAGAAATCTGTACAGTTGAGAGGTATGATAGGTGGTATGTAGTGTTTTGCCCTCATCCAGGGCTTTGGTGACATTCTCAAAGAAGTCCACCAGGTTTAATAAGCAGGATCTACCCCTGACAAACCCAAATTGAGTCAGGTCAAGAGTTTGAAAGCCACTTATGTTCTTGTGGATAAGGTCCATGATGATTCTTTCCATGCCCTTGCAGATAAGGCTGGTTAGGCTTATGGGTCAATAGTTCCCAGGGTCATTTGATGGACCCCCTTTGTGCAATGGGATTACTGTTGCTGTTCTCCACTCAGCTTGGACAAAGTCAATTCTCAGGCTATGGTTAGGTTCTGCTAGGTCATGTTTTAGATTTTTTAGTAAGCAGCCTGGGATGTTGTCCAGTCCCGTAGAGGCTGTGTTTTTGGCCTTGGAGAGTGCTTGTATAACCTATTCTTTGGAGATACTCATTAGAGGACTGGTGTCTGGAATGCTTTGGGGTATGTAAGATGGCGACAGAGGGGGTGAAGTTAATGCCAAATCTGTTGGTTAGCAGGTTGGCAATTTCCTCAGGTTCAGTATGAGTGGTACCATCCATTATAAGTTTGGCACACAGCGGGGGCATTCCCTCTAAGGTTTCATATATAGCTAAAGAATACATTATGATTGTTTTTAGCTAGGGATGCTAATTTAGACTTGTAGCTAGCCTTAGAGGACTTAACAAGATATCTGACTTGCTTGTTCAAGCTGTGGAGGGTATTCTTCCTCTGTTGCGTTAGTCCCCTCCTGTTTTTAGATATCAGTTTCTTTCTTTTGTTGAATAACTTATTTATACTTACAGTTCACCAGGGTGACTTGTTTTTTCAGGAAGACGTGGATTTGTTCCTGTTAGGTACAGCAGAGTCAATACAGTTGTTTAAGTGGTTATATAGGACAATTGTGTATTCCTCAGCATAGGAGTCATTTTTGTCTATGTTAGCAGGGGATTTGAAACTTTTTATACTATTGCTTAGTAGGCAATAATTTGCTTTTGAGAAATGTTTCAGTTTTTTTTACTCTTGCGTGGATGTCGGGTTTGATCTTTACTTCAAACAAGACAGATTTGTAATCTGACCTAACCAAGGAGGGCAGCACAGAGGGGGTAGTGCAGTGATTCCACCTCATGTTGGTGAGCACTAGGTCCAGGATATTTGAGCCCCTTGTGGGAGTGCAGACAAACTGTTCCAGGGCATTTCAATTAACAAAGTCCAGGAAACTCGTAGCATTTGTGTTTCTGCTCAGGTAAGTTGCCCAATCGATGGAAGGATAGTTGAAATCTCCCATAACCAAGGTGTTTGGCTGTATAGCGAGTGACTCTAGCAAGTCCAGGTTCATGGTGGGGGACCTGTAGCTAGCAATGATGTGGAAGATAATTTTTTCCTATAGTTAATTGGACTTGGACTAGCTCAAGAGAGTCCTACTATTTCACAAGTCTCAAGGTGTATTTTGATTTAAAGAAGATGGATATGCCTCCATCTTTGGTTCTTTCATGCTTGCTTTGGGGTGTGAATGTGTGAAAGGCATTGTAGCCTTGTACGGCTGGGGTGCTTTCAGTGGCCTTGAACCGAGTCTCTGTGACTGCACAAATGTCAGCATCTTCCAAGGTGAGGAGTGCTTCCAGTCATTGCAGTTTACTGTTTAAGCTCCTAGCATTAAGCAGCATGACCTTGAGTTTGTCTTTAGTGGATTTCTTTACATCAGAAGTTTTTTGTTTGGACATTGCCTAAAAAGGCACTATGGGGGAGGCAAGCATCTTTGACAGTATCCAAAAGCCTTGAGGAGACAGGTGAAGGCCGTGTCTGCAAAGGAGCGTGGACTGTCGACCATGTGTTCCCAGGCAGACAGATACTGGATCCTCCTGGACTGACACCAGAAGCTAAGCCAATTATTGAAATCAAACATTTTTTGTCTGTATTGTGGTTTCATCCTCAGTGAAGGTAGAATGCTACTTAGGACTAGGGACATACCTACCCTGGTCACACAATCTGAGAGTTCGATCATGTTTCTCTTCATATAGTCCAGAGAGGTACATCTCAAGTCATTCACACCAACATGTACTATGACCGAGTCATAACGGTAATTGTTGCTGAGTGACTTGAGTGCGTGCATGATTTGATGGATCTTGGCACCTGACCGTGACCTTCTCCTTGTTCAACCTGATGAGGGAGACATCTATGTGTCTCACTATTGAGTCACCTATAACTAAAACATTTGGTTGTGAGGTGTTTTGCCTTAGGGGATTAATTTCTGAAACACTGATATTTGTGTGGTTATGCGTGGTGGCAGATTCTGTTCGTGTACCAGTATGTGTATGTTGTTTGTGTTTGGGAGGTCTGTGGTCTTTGGTAGGCTCTTAGTGAGTACCTCCATGTATATTGGTTTATGGGTCTTGACCTTCTCTTGTATGACAGGGGAGGCGTGTATGCTGACTACCTGTTGAATGTTTTGTGTGTTATGTGAGAGAACTGATTCTAATTTCATGGTATAGTTACATCTCTCACATATTGTATTTGTTTGCTTTAGGAGCAAGTGGTTGTCAGCATACATGAGGCAATTGCTACACTGCATCAGGATACCCATGTTAATCGGGCTGGCTTGAGAAATGGTGGGAAACTGTCCATCCATTATGACGGGTGTATACTGTAATGAGTAGTGGGGATGAGCTAGATAGAGCAGAATTTGCTTGTGAGACTAACAAGGGTGGCTATTCCATGGAATGCTAAGGGTAGAAGACTGCGTCCCAGAATGTGCAGTTGAAATGCTCACTGGGTAGCAATGTGCAACTGCATTGCACACAGAGAGGCAGTAGAGCTAAGGAGGGTTCTATATTAGATATTAAGGGAAACATTTTTTCTAAGCATTTGCGTCTATACATGGCAGAGCTAAACCCTGTTGCGTGGGGCTTAAATACGAGCAAAATTAAACAGTTTTAATACAAAATGACCAATGGGAAAACTCAAAACTGAGCCTTATTCCAATCTAGCCTATGCTATGAAATGCAGAAGTACTAGGACTTCAAAATGGAGAAAAAAACAGTCACAGCAGCAACAACAGCAAAAAAGGAAATACCAATTAAGCAAAATACAGTTAAAGAAGTGTAGTGCAAGCTTTAAATATACATATTTTTTGATGATTACGGTTGTCAGCTTTATCTGATTCCTCCATTTACTGCCTTGGCTGTACTCAGTTTTATTGTGTGCCTTTAGTTTTGCATTCCATTCCTCTATCATTTGCTGACATTCCTGTTCAGTTTGTTTGTAATGCCACATCATCTGCATACAGCAGCTTTGTTGATCTGTAGTCCATCACTAGTGTAGACTCGAAAATGAACTCTAATGCACACTCAGTCCCATTGAAATCCCCTCTGAGTCTGAACACTTTTCACACTTGTGTCACTGTATATAACCTCTACTAATTCTACAGTGTTTCTTGGACTTCAGACCATCCTAGAACTGCTGAAATCATCTTTCTTGGAACCTTGTGATATGCTTTCTCCAACTTCATTAATGTCCAGCTGGACACTATACAACACAGTCTGATTATGTCAGTGAAATAAATCTTTCAGCCATCTCTTACTCCATAGCAGTCAACCGTCACATATCATCAGACCACACAGAAGTACTTCTTAAGAGGAGTCTTATATCTCTGACCACCAACTCACCTAAAGTTGCATTACTATAATTTTAATTTCATGCTAAAAAACCTAAATGTAACCACCTTTAAACTTGATGAGCCAATGGATCTAAACCTTCAATTTTGGAAAATTGTTTTAGTGGCTGTCACCTCTGGTAGAATAATTTTGAGTTCCATGCCTTTGTTGTATTGTAAATGTTGTAAATTCTTCCACAGTGATAAAGTAGTGATGAAGGATGGTTATACCTTTTGGCTTGAAATCAGTTTTTCAGTTTCCTTGAACCATACCATTTCACCACGTATGATTTAATCCCCACATACATACTTCTCAACCTCTTAACACAAGAAATTTAAACAAAGCAAAACAGAAATGGGGACACTTTTTAAATATTGTTCTTACAAACTTAGAAAATTTATAGAGTAATAGTTTTGCACTAGAATGCATTTTCTGAAGGATATCAAGTCTGAAACTCAAATAACTGTTATTATTTAGTGACTTCAGACCTCAGTGATTTGTTAAAAAAAGTAAATTTTGTAAGGAACAGACTAAAAATAGGAGTCAAAAATATGAACATTCTATGAAAATCTGGGCAGTTGAGATTTATGCCGACATATGAGAAAGAAGAGGAATGCTTACTTCATACTAGGGATGTTGCAGAACAAAGGATATTAGGAAAACAAGCTAATTGTTTATCTCTTCTATGAAAGGCAGATACTGTTTACCCTTAATTAACCAAACCCTGTTTAATTAACTAACTCATTGCCAATTGTGTTGGTTTTTGTTACAATATATGACATGTAACTTTTGAGGGGGACCTGTCAAGACACATTCTACTAAAGGATGTACCACTTTTGGATTTATCAGAAGTATATATGCATAACATCTCATAGAGACATCAGCTTAGACTCATATCCATAGCTTTACAAAATGTTACAAGTTAGATATCTAGCCCAGCAAGAGAGTGGATTTGATAACGCTAGTTATCCACTAAGAGAAAGGTGATGGTTTAACATACCCAGTATGGGGACTGGCTCAAGGGTCACCTTAGAAATTTCAGACTTTTTCTAGAGAATCATGAAAATTCTATTGCATTGGAGGGAAAACATTGATTACACTTTCTGGATGTAAATCTACCTTTGAGATGATCTCCAGCCTTTCCTCATGTAGTGTAGACTTAAGTTAACACCTGTATTCCACTTTGATGGACCTCAGGGGGTCTTAAAGAGTTTCTGTCCAGCAACTACTTTAGGGAAGAATGTTAACAGTATTAGTGACACACACTCCCCAGTCAAATTGTATTGGCCCTTAATTCATCTGTCAGCACTTAGTGGTAGCACCTGGGGCCATCGTCTCCTCTACAAGTCCTCTAGCTTAGAGAAAAGAGGATCCTTGGATTATTTCATGCCACAGTCTGCGTTTGACACCCTAGGTTTCAGACACCTCCTTAAAATTCTAGTGTACATTATTTTCAAGGGTGTAGAAGTACACCCTTAGCACTTGTGACCTGACATGAACTAGTGGCCTGATAGAGATCTGTCAAGCTGCACTGCTCTTCGAAAAGCACATTCATGAACATTTATATGTGAGAGTGTTCAATCTCGCCGTTTGTTCTTACACATGGGTTCGGAGCCGATCCTCGGCTCCGTGTCGGCCGCTTGCAAGCTCTGCATCGAGAAGAAGCTCGAGATCACCTAATACCCACAATCCCCCTCTGCCTTTACCTCAGATCTAGTTTGCCGCTGCAGCGTTCGCATCACTGGGTCGAGCTCGAGCATCTAAGATAAGATTTAGGATTTATTCTTATATTTTTCTTAGTACTTTTATTATAAAAAGCTTGTTCGTTGTATATTGTGTGTGTGTGGTAAGGTTGAGGGATACTCGGTTCCGTTAAGTTTATTAAAACTTGTTTAGAGTTTTCCTCGGGGCCTACCACCCCTTCTGGATTTGACTACCGGATTTGACTACTTTACTGGATTCGACAATTTCACCGGACTTGACTCTCTTACTGGACTTGACTTTTCAGTTTTTATTAGTGACATGTCTGAAAAGGCTAAATCGGGTTTCAAGCGTTGCCAATATGGGCAAAAGATGTCAGTGACTGACAATCATAGTTCCTGCATCTACTGTCTTGGCCCTCTCCATCTGCAAGAAGACTGCTCTATTTGTCATTCTTTCAGTGGGAGGGTCATGACAGAGAGGCGCAGGAAACTAATGGATAGAGGTTTGTTAAAACCTTCCTTTCAAGAGGCTCTGGATGCTTCTGACCAGGCATCCAAATCCTCGAAGGAATCGAAGACGTCGGAGCCCAAGTCATCGGCTCCAAGCTCTTCAACTAAAGTTAGATCACCAGTTCCACAGACTTCGGGGCCGAGTGTTCAACTGTTGTCAGTTTCCGAGCCTCGAGTCTTGGAACCGGTGATGGAGCTCCCTCCCCGACACTGTTGAGGTCGGCTCCGTCTTCGATTCCTTCGACCCGTTCTTCCAGGCCCCTCTCCGACACCGATGTTGACCGTGTGGTGCAGAAATTACTGGAGAATACGGCCTTATCCAAACTTATCTCGGTTTCCACCCAATTGGTGTCGAAACTTGAAGGCCTCCCATTATCTCCATCTCTTCCTCCTCTGAGACCTGTCCAGTCTTTGGAGCCGGAAGAGGCTGATCTACTGATTGTGGAGCCCTCGGAGCCAGAACCGTCCTTTTCTCGGTCGGCTCCGTTCACCTCGACTCCGTCGGATCCGGTACCGGAGTCTCGGAGCCAAAGATCCATCCTTGGTTCCGGGGCCGAGAGTCGAACCGATGTTTCGGTCCCGACTCTTCCTCTCGGGGCCTCGGCTCGGATCGATTCGGCTCCGTCCTCGGGGTCGATGCCTTCAGTGCCTGTTTCGGGGATTCTTCCCATTTCTTCGGAACCGGGAGATACCTCGACTCGGGACCCGGGGGCCTTCGATCTCATGAGGAAGGTGTTGTCTACCCAGACAACCACATCAGTAGAAGCAGCCTCTCCTCCCCATAAAGGACCGTTATCCTCCTCTGCACCAACGGCCACATCCAAGCGTCGAGCACCGGTGTCTCAGCCATCCCTGGAGGGTGCCCCCTCTTCCTCGGAGGCTTCTTCAGATGCCCCCCCCCCCCCGATGAAGTCCCCAGGAAAAGATTGTGTAAGAGGAGACACTTAGATTCTCCACAAGAATCTTTGACATCCGTTACTGACTTGGATGAGTCAGAAGGGTCCCCAAAGTCACCTTCAGAAGATGTCTCCTTTTCTGACATCTTGGAGATCCTAAAGCAGAGAGGTGATTGGCAGTCCCTTCCCCCTTCTGAGGATGAGTCAGTCTTGCTGAAGGCATTCGGTGCTCGCCCTTCCTCCTCCTGGGTCACTCCACCCTTCGATGAGTTAATGGAGCTGATTGCTCGAAGGGCGTGGGAGACACCTGACACGGTGGAACCAGTCCCTAGAAAGCCTAATAAGTACATTACTGCACCCCAAGACAAGGCTTACCTCACAAAGGGAGTTCCAGTGGACGCCATGGTGGTGGCAGCGGCCACGAAAAAGGAGATGTCGGAATCTTCCTCATCTGTCCATCCGCCTAACAAAGATTCTAGGACTATGGACAGATACGGGAAGCGCATTTTTAGTTCAGCGGCTTTTTCTATGCGATCCCTGAACTATTTGACCCATTTTACACGTCTACAGAGGGATCTAATCAAAGAGCTGGGAGATACCCTCCAGGGTACTACAGATGCTGCTGTCTCAGAGAAAGTTACAGCACATCTCAATACCCTTACATCCATTGTTAACTCATCCATGAGGCTGATATCTTACGCAGCCGAAGGATCGAGTAGGGCAGCAGCTTCAGCGATTGCTCTTCGCAGGCAATCCTTGATGCACTTATGTTCATTTGCAGAAGCCTTCAAGTCTTCCTTTACTAATGCCCCATTTGATGGAGCCACTCTCTTTGGCCCCAAAGTAAAGGAGACCCTTACCCAGTGTGAACAGGAGGGAAAGACTCTGTCTGCTGTCGGAGTCCGTTTTTCCACCCCATCCAGACCGTACCCCAAAGGGCAACGCGGTGGAAAAATGTGGTTTCGAAAACCCCAAGGATCTTTCCCAGGCACACAGGGTGATGCCCCCTCTAGAGGCAGAGGAGGGGGCAGAGGTGGAAGACGCCGCCCTGGCGGCAGAGGGGGTCCGCAAAACCAAGGTGACAGGGATACACCCCCTGGAAAACCCTTCCAGCACTCCTGAGAGGAGGCCCGACTGTCCTGCTCTGGAGGCAGTCGGGGTCGCTTAGCTTTATACCCTCAGGCCTGGCAGAATCTTACTACAGACAACTGGGTAAAAAGCGTGGTTACCAGAGGTTACAAAATACCCTTTCTATCCACTCCCATTCCAAAGAAAAGACTCCCAGATGTGCCCCCATCTGCGAGACCCAGCAGCTATAGAAATTTCAAAGCTGCTAGAAAAAGAGTCATCCAACCAGTCCCAGCGGACCAAATAGGATTCGAACTTACTCAAGGTTCTTTTTAGTTCCAAAGAAGACAGGGGACTGGAGGCCGATTCTGGACCTAAGCAACCTCAACACCTTTGTCAAGAAAGAAAAGTTCCGAATGGTCACGCTTCAATCGATCCTTCCATTCTTACAGAAGGACGACTGGATGTGCTCAATAGATCTGAAGGACGCATACTACCACATCAAAATGGCCAGGGCGTCCAGGGATCATTTGCGCTTCCGGCTGGGAGCCAGTCACTATCAGTTCCGAGCCCTGCCCTTTGGTCTGACCTCAGCCCCCAGGGTTTTCACCAAATGCATGGCAGTGGTAGCATCTCATCTGAGACGCCTAGGATTCCAGGTGTTTCCGTATCTGGACGACTGGCTCCTTTCTGCCACCACCCGGCGTCAACTGATACAGGCCAGGGATTACACTCTACAACTTTGTGTTCACCTCGGAATTTCTGTAAATTTCGAAAAATCCTTACTACAGCCATCACAGCATGTCTTATTCATAGGAGCGGAATTAGATACGCATCATTTAATTCTAAGGCTCCCTCCAGAAAGGATAGTCTCACTACAAAGCCACATTTCTCTCCTTCTGTCATCCAAAAAATCCCCAGCAAAGCTGGTTCTGAAGGTCTTGGGTCTCATGGCAGCTTCTCTCATTGCGATACCATTGGGAAGACTGCACATGAGAGTTCTACAATGGCTACTGTTTGCACAATGGTCGTTCCAACAGCTACCTCTAACACACGAAACTCTGATTACAAACACATGCAAATCACACCTAACCTGGTGGCTTCAGACTTGCAACCTTTCCAGCGGAAGACCATTTGTGCTACCCACGCCGACAGCGACGATAACCACGGACGCTTCCCTGATAGGGTGGGGGGGCATCTTTCAGGGACAGACAGTCCAAGGCGAATGGACCAATTTGGAGTACAATCTGCACATCAATGTTCTAGAGTTGAGGGCAGTGTTTCTAGCGTTGCAACACTTTGCTCCCCTTCTTCCTCTAGGGACTATTGCAGTTCAGACAGACAACATGTCTGTAGTCTGGTACATAAACAAGCAAGGGGGAACCAGGTCTTATCAGCTATGCAGAGAGGCCATGAGAATTTGGCAATGGGCGGAGTCCACGGGTCGCTTTCTGATCGCAACGCACATCCCGAGGTCATCCAACGTCATAGCCGACAGGCTGAGCAGAGCAATCCTGTTGCCTCACGAGTGGTCCCTCAAACAGTCTATTGCGAAGACGATTTTTCGCAAGTGGGGCCAGCCTTCCTGCGATCTTTTTGCGTCTCCAATGAACGCCAAATGCAGGAGCTACTTTGCCCTATTACCCCCTCCAGGGGAAGTCCCCAGGGACGCACTGGTGCACGATTGGCCCCCGGGTCTCCTGTACGCTTTTCCTCCCTTTCCCCTGATTGCAAAGTTTATGCAGAAAGCCAACAACCTTCAAAGGACGATAATCCTCATTGCCCCATTCTGGCCTCGTCAAATTTGGTTCCCCTTTCTGTTACAACACCACATTCGGGGACCTTGGATTCTGGACCCAGAGCCAGATCTACTGACTCACTCGTCAGGAGTTCCTCACCCTTCTCTCGAATCACTCCATCTAGCAGCTTGGCTGCTCCGCTTCCCTTTTTAGCCAGGTCTGTTTCTCTTACCCCGGCAGTTCAGAATATATTAGTGGCTTCTCATATAGCTTCCACTACAAGATCCTACACCAGTAAATGGAAGCGTTTCGTCTTTTGGGCGAATTCACATAATTTGGATCCTGTCATAGCTCCGTTAAACAAGATCTTGGAGTTTTTAACAGAATTGTTCCATGAAGGAGCTTCTCCTGCCACTTTAAGAGTGCATTTGGCTGCCATTTCCAACTTTCATGTGGAAGAATGTGGGGCACCTGTGATGGCTCACAGACTTTGTAAGGCCTTTTTAAAAGGATCTTTTCATATTAGACCACCAGTTAGAACTCCTACATCACCTTGGAATCTGAACCTTTTACTATCTAAATTGATGTTGCCCCCTTTTGAGCCAGCCTCCGCTTGCCCATTGAAGTTTTTATCGTGGAAGACTCTCTTCTTGGTAGCCATTACATCCGCTAGGCGAGTGTCTGAGCTTCAGGCTCTTTCTATTAAACACCCTTATTTGATCTTCCACTCTGACAGAGTATCTCTTCGCACTAATCCATCCTTTCTACCAAAAGTTTGCTCTACCAATAATATTAATCAGTCCATTGAGTTACCCACCTTTTTCAAAAATCACACTAATAAATTAGAATATATGTTACACAAATTGGATGTCCATAGACAACTCAGGTTTTATTTGGAAAGAACAAATGATCACAGGAAATCTGATCAACTCTTTGTGGCCTTTGCTGACAGCAGGAAAGGTGTAGCGGTTACTAAACGAACTCTTTCCAAGTGGCTAACTGATTGTATCATATACGTTTATGATTCTTCAAATCAAACCTTATCTGTCAAACCTAAAGGGCATTCTACAAGATCAGTGTCTACATCCTTGGCTCACGCAGCTCGCCTACCATTGGACACGATTTGTGCAGCTGCTACTTGGGCTAAACCGCATACATTCATCTCTCATTACAAAGTGGACAGGGTTTCTAGGGATAGGGCAACCTTTGGTTCCACTGTGCTCAAGAACGTTCTCCCGTGAGTTCCTCAGGAGCATGGAGCTAGGGACGCTACCCATGTATAAGAACAAACGGCGAGATTGAACACTCTCACATATAGAAGTTATGTCCTTACCATAACGTTCCATGTGGAGTGTTCATCTCACCTTTGTTCTTACATTCCCACCCTTCCCACCCTTAGGAAGAACGTTCAATTTGGTGCCTGGTCTGGAGTATTATCCTTCTGCACTGGCAGTGGTTGTATTGGTATACTGTACATGTGTATATATATATATATATATATATATATATATATATATATATATATATATATAGATGATTTCTTGATAATGTAAATTTTGGCATGAGTGTGTTCTCTCTGGCTGCTGGTTTGCTTGCAAACTAGATCTGAGGTAAAGGCAGAGGGGGATTGTGGGTATTAGGTGATCTCGAGCTTCTTCTCGATGCAGAGCTTGCAAGCGGCCGACACGGAGCCGAGGATCGGCTCCGAACCCATGTGTAAGAACAAAGGCGAGATGAACACTCCACATGGAACGTTATGGTAAGGACATAACTTCTATTTCTAGCTGTTCTGCACCTGGTGCCAGTCTGTGCCATATTTGACACACAAATATATTGGCTGTGTAAGCCCAGTCTGACATGGAGGGGGGCAAAGGATTTCCTACCTCTTCTGCCTTCTGCAAAGATTCTGAGGACCTAGGAGTCATCAGTTCTGAAACAGGTTAAGAATTGAAAGAATTGTCTTCCCTAGAGCTCCTTTTGGATGACTCCTGCTTTAAAGAAATCTCAAGATTCCGTATTGTCTATTTTTGTCTGATTCAACCTCTGGCTTCTTGGCTCCGATTGGATTAGACCTCAGCACCTTCTTCTAAAGCTGTTGATCCAAAGCTATGACTCCTCCCTTACCCATAATTCTCTCTTCTCTGCTGAATTACCTCAGATCTCATTTGCCGCTTGAACCTTCCAGACATCAGTCTGAGAGCTTTTTTTTTACAATAAATAATAACTGTTTTTGGTCTCCTCTCTATCTCTTTAACTTAGTATTACAGATTGTTTCTATAGATGTACTTTTTCCTATTATAGGTATTTCTTGACAGATAGTTTCTCTTAGTGTTAGTCTTAGCACAGTAGCATGGTTTACAGTTTAAGGTAGTAGTTAGAATTTTTTTAAGTGTGGCTGTTTTCAAGAGATTTTTAGAAAGTGGTCCTTGGCTTGTGGACACAAAATTCCACCCCAAGACCCACACACACTGTGTGTCTGTTGCTTAGATTTTGCCCATCTAGAGGCTGATTGTGATATCTGTGCATCATTTGGGTCGAGGGCTGTTCAAGAACAGAAAGAGAAGCTTACATTGAAAGGTTTGCTCCCCCCCTTAGATGGGATCTTCTTCCTCACAAACCATGTTTACTACTCGTAGACCAGCTTTAATTTCAGTTTCAGCTTTAGCATCAGCAAAATGGAGAAAAGGAAAGGAAGAAGTCAAAAAGAAAACAGAGAGAATGAGAAATCTGCAGAGCAAAGATATGAGGAGAAAAGATCTGAAAAGTCTGGAAAAGGTCTTTGGATCAGACAGATCATTTGGGTCTAGCACCTAAAACTCCATGGAGGTCAGATCCACCTGTTATTTGGATCTGATCTCCCTCTCCTCAAGCTGTGTTCTTCACTGAGCCAGTGAATTCTAGGCTCCAATCACCCATCTTACAGGAGAGACAGTACTCCAGATTTCCTGTTGGTGGCACTGTCATCGAGGTCAGCTCAGTCCAGCAGAAGTCTCACTGAGATGGACATCATCTGTATGATGGGAAAATTCTTGAGGACACAAATCCAGCTGGAGTTCTCCTGGAATCTGTCATGCAGGGAGCTGTGGGTACTGGTCCAGCTACCCTGCTTTTTTCTCTCCAGTACTGGCCCACCCTTCGGATCCAGTCTCCATAGGTCTGAGCCCTTCTGATGCACCTCAGTTGGAGACAACAATGTGAGGAACTTCTGCATCAAAATCATCCCTTTCTCTCTCATCTCCAATTCTCTTGTATTGAGATGAGTCTTGGAGCTGAAGCATTTGTGCTGGGGTTCCAGTGGTAGAGTTGACTCCGACGTTTTCAGAGCCATGTCTGCCTTTTGGGACATCTGCTCTTGAAAGCTTTTGTCCAAGGTTTTCTTTGGAGATTGCCTCAATTAGACCAGGGAAAATTTCAGAGTGCTTGTATAGGAGGAACATTTTCTTGGCTCCAGTCATGGCATCAGCTTTCAGGGCTTTTGAATGGGTCTTGGCTGGACCAAGAAGTCAGGTGCTGCCCTCTGCTGGGCATTCTCCAAGGGGACCCTGTAACTTATGCCTCTCATTCTTATTGATGGGGACAGTCAGTACCTGTAGGCTTAGAGGGTACCCGTTACTCAAATTCCCAGATCTTTTTCCAGAGGTTACCCAGGGGCAAGGTTCTAGAAAGCAGAAGTGAAAATGGAAGCACTTAGAATCTTCTCCAGAGCCTGTCACCAAAGACACAGATTTGGATGAAGGTGATGGGACCCCTATATCCCCCCTAGAAGACATCACATTTGGTAACATCCTATAATTGATGAAATGGGGGGGGTGGGTGGTGTTGGTCCACTGAAATTCCTTCCCTAAACAAATCTTTGTTCTTCAAGGCCCTTGGAATTGGCTCATCTGTGTCTTAGATGATACCACCTATGGATATCCTCACAGATCTTGTGGCACTGTGGGCATGGAAGGACCCTAACAAAGACATCAGATGGAATCTTAGTAGCCCCAAAGGACAGAAAACAGTGGACTAAAGGAATACCAGTTGATGCCATAGTAGTAGCAGCAGCCCCAAAAATAAATTGTCTAAGGAGAGTTCTTCTGTTCACCCTTCCAACAGAGAGTCAAGGTCTTTGTACAGATTGAGGAAATGAACTTATGCTTCAGTGACCTTTGCTCTTATGGTACTGAATTATCTTGCAAACAGGACTTGTTTTCAGAGGGACCTAACCAAGGAGCTTTGGAAGTCCCTCACTGATAACTTACCAGTGGATGTTCAAAAAAACAATGGGCACCCAACTATCTACCCTGAAATCCACTTCTGAAGTGGCCGTGCTTCTGCTTTCCAATGCAGCCAGTGGTACAGCAAGAGCAGCAGGCCCTGGTATCAGCATGCCTGGATGAATGTTTGTGATTTCATGGAAAGGTTTAAGATGCCCTTCACCACTGCCCAATTCAATGGCTCCACGCTTTTTTGGACCAAAAATTAAAGAAATGCTTACTAAGAGTGAGCAAGACAGTAAGGCACTGTCTGCCTTGGGAATCCATTTATTCACACCACAGAGACCCTTTTCTAGGAACCAAAGAGCTAGTAAGGAGATATGGTTCAGAAAATCACAGGGTTATCACCAAGACACTCCTGGAGACCCCCCCCCCCGAGACAAAGGGACAGGTAACTCAGGTGGATGTTGCCCCAGGTGCATAGGTGGATTGCATAATCAGAGTTTTTGCAGTCCTTTCTAAGAAAAATCCTGTCAGTGTTCCCGAAGGGTTACCCAACTGCTGCACTTTAGAGACAGTTGAGGGCACTTATCCTTACGCCCAGAAGTCTGGAAAAACATTATATTGGATTCCAGGTTTCTAAGGACAATCACTAAAAGCTATACAATTCCCTTTTCATCCCCTCTAAAGAAGAAGGTAAAGATTCCCAACATTCCACTCAGTCAGTTGGAAGTTGGTAGAAAAAAAAGAGTCATCCAACGGGTCTCCCAAGACTAATTAGGATCCAGTGTCTATTTCAAGTTATTTTGAGTCCCCAAAAAAGACAGGGGACCACAGTCCAATTTTGGACCTTAGGCATCTCAATCAGTTCATGAGACAGGGAAAGTTCTGGATGGTCACAGTACAGTCCATATTACTTCTCTTGAGGAAGGATGACTAGATGTGCTCTATAAATCTTCAGGATGGCTACTATCACATAAAGATATAGAGATGATCAGGAGATCCCTCCATTTTTAGGTGGAAGCCAGACATTTTCATTTCAGAGCACTGCCATTCAGTTTCATTGCAGCCCCCTAGGTGTTCACAAAGGTCATGGCAGTGGTAACAGCTCATCTCTGACTGCAAGGGATTTAAGTCTTCCCATATCTAGACAATTAGCTCCTTACTGCTACTTCCAGGGATCTGCTAGTACAACAACAAAAACTATTACTCCACCTTACACAGCTACTGGGGTCATAGTTAGTCAATCAAGCACGAAGCCAACTGTCTCCCATGCAGCAAATAGAGTTTGCCAAGCTTCCAGATGCCAGAGTACTATCCTTATGAATAATGGCCTCTCAGGTAATTCAGTTTGATTTTTCATCTTTTAAGTTTTATGGCTTCTACCATCCCATTAGTTCCCATGAAAGGATACCCCAGGAGAGTATTACAGTGGACTCTCTCAGTCCAATGGTTGCAAAGCTTACACCTCCTCCATGCCAAGATCTGTCTCACATCAGTTTGCAGAAATCATATCAAGTGGTGGATAACCTCCCCAACAGTAACAGAAGTAACAGAAGGAAGACCTTTTGTTCACCAATCCTCCAGACCACAGTAACCATAGATGCTTCCTTCCCTTCTGAGGTGAGGGCACATTTCAAAGGAAAGATGATGCAAGATGCTTGATCATTCCTAGAGGCCAACCCTCACATCAATGTCTTGGAGATGAGAATGGTCCTCCTAGTGTTACAGGCTTTTCAAGACCTGCTCCTCAGGACTGTGATTTCCATCCAGATAGATAGCATGGCTGGGGTCTGGTACATCAACAAACAAGGGAGAACATGATCATACCCACTTTGCCAGGAGGCCATGAGAGTGTGGGAATGGGTGATGTCTTCTCTTCATTTTCCAATAGCAACACACATCCTGGTTACATCAAATGTGCTAGTGGACAAGTTGAACAGGTCGGTTTTACTGCCTCATGAGAGCTCCCTCAAGCAGACAGTCATGACAAAAATTTTCAGCCACTGAGACCAACCTTGTTGAGACCATACCTGAACAAGTGCAGCAGTTACTTTGCCCTAATACCTCCACAGAGTCAGTCACATTGGGATGCTCTAGTTCACAACTGGCCCTTGGGTCTCTTTTATGCCTTTCCTCTGATTCCACTTTTGACAGAATTTATTCAAAAAGCCAGAAGGTACAAGATTAGAGTGATCCTCATTGCTCTATTTTGGCCTGGCAGGTTTAGTTCCCCTTCATTTGGCTTCAATTGATACATCCTCCTTGTGTATTAAATGCCAATCCAGATCTACTGAGTCACCCATCCAGACTTCCTCTGCTGGATCTAGAAGCCATGTAGCTGACCGTATGGTTCTTCCAATTCTGACATTAACCAGAGATGCCAGGCTTTCCCCTTTGGTAGTCCATATTATTTCTGTCTCTCAAAAGCAGTCCACCAAAAAGATTTATCAAAGTAATGGAAACAATCTATTTGGTCTTTAAGAGAATTAGATCCCTTTTCTGCTCCTCTTCCATTAGCCTTAATATTTCCTATCAGAAGTTTTTCAGATAGGGTCTGGTTTCTCCACTGTCAAGGTGCAGATGGCCACCATATCAAATTTTCACATAGGGCATAATGACACCTCTATAGTCTCTCTTAAAATCTCCAAAGCCATTTTCAAGGGTGCTTTCTTACACAGGCCCCCAGTCAGGGATCCAGATCCCCCATGTGACATTACTAAAAACTCTTTGAACCAGCAGGTTCAGTAGATTTCAAGCATCTGTCATGGAAAACCATTTTTCTTGTTGCAATTACATTTTCTAAATGGATTTCTGAATTACTTACAGTATCTTGCAAACTACCATACCTTATTTTCCATACAGACAGAGTATCGAGAACAAATTTTTCCTTCCTACCAAAAGTGACATCCAAAGTAAATTTGATTCAATTGATTTACCAATCTTTTTTCCCAAGGTTCACAAACAAAGTGGAATATATACTACACAGGCTAGATGTTCAGAGATAGCTCAGACTCTATTTACATTGAACCAAGGACAATCAGAAAGTCAGATCAACTGTTGTGTCCTTCTCTAAAGTGAAAACGGGAAAAAGCATATCAAAAGTCACAGTTTCCAAATGGCTCTTGGACTGCATTTCTTTTGTTTATAATGACCAGGGTTTACCCCCTTCACAAAACCAAAATCCCATTCCACAAGAACAATAGCTACATGTTAAGTTGTCTATCTCGCCTTCGTTTTTTGCTTGTTGGGATCGGCCATCTTCTATAGCTCGAGAGCTGTTTACTGGCTCGAGGCTACCCCTTATCCCATGATGCCTAGCACTAGCTACCCAGATCTCGTTTGCCGCTTCAGCTACGAGGTTCATGGTTACTGGCTCAGGCTTGTATAACTTTATTAATCTGCTTTTTTGTGTCAGATTAGGGTTTTCGTTTAGATATCTGTTGTTTTATATAATTGTGGTAATATTTACATAGCGATAAGTAGTACATTTAGCTAGTGTTTGGTAGTCCCCCCCCCCCTTAGAACTCATTTAAGTTAGAGAGTTCTCCCCCCCCCCCCCGTGCTTGTGTTTAGTCTTTGGTATGCAGCCGTTTGAGTTAGAGGCTCCCTAGTTAAAAAAAATATATATATATATATATATATATATATATATATATATATATATATATATAGATATATATATATGTATATATATATATATTCTATATATATATGTATATATATATATATATATTATCTTAGTGGTAGTGTTGTCCGTTTTCTTTTTCCCATAGTTAGTGGGCCTTTTTTGTGTGTTTGTAATTAGTGTGCTGGCCTGTTAACTTTATTGGGTCAATTTTTGTGTTGCCTGTTAGTCTAAGTTTTTAGACAGGGTATGTCTAAAGAAACTAAAGTGTTGGGATTCAAGAAATTTGACTCATGCTGTCAGAAGATGTCTCTGACAGATGGGCACACTTTTTGTGTCTAGTGCCTGTGCACCTGCAGGACTCTTCTTCTATCTGCCATGCATTTAGCCCAATAGTTCTACAGGAGCGCAAGAATAAACTGATTTTGAGAGGTCTTCTCAAGCGTCAGGATTCACCTGCCAAGGCTCAGCCAGTGAAATCCCCTAAACCGGCCAAATCGTCGGCTCCCAGCTCGGAGCCATCATTGGCCCCTACCTTGCCTACTACCTCTTGCTTCATTGTCGGCTCCACCAGTACCCTCGGAGCCGTCAAGGACTAAAAAAAGACCGAGGTCCCCTTCACTAGACTCCATTCATTCGGCTCCTCGGTCTCCCCTTTTGCAAAGTGACCATAGACATAGATCTTCACATTCTTCTCAGTCCTCTAGGCTCTCAGACCATGACATGGAGAGAGTGGTCAGTAGGTTGTTGAAGCCACAGGCACTGGACAAAATGTTGTCCAGCCCTCCTTATCAGGTGTCAGCTCCATCCATTTCTATCGATGTTCCTCCTCCGAACTCCATTGAGCTCGGAGCCGGAGTTTATTGGGGTTCGAGTCATGGAACCGTCAGCTCTGATTACGATTTCCCCTTCGGATCCGTCGTCGGCTCTGATCCCATCGATGGTGCCCTCCATTGAGGGAACTGGGCACCGAGACTCCCTCGTCGGCTCCGAGGAGGCGAGTGGTATCGGACCCTTGTCCGACCCCGCTCTCCGTCTCGGAGCATCTGCGCAGGTGAGCTCAGCTCCTACATCGGCCTCAGAGCCATCTCCCTCAGTGTGGAGGAGAATTCCAGTCTCTTCGGAGCCGGAGCCTTCTCTGCATCGTGGCAGGGACGCCTTCGATGTCATGAGGAGTGTGCTGGCCTCCCAGTCAGCTCCACCTTCGTCCCCACTGGCTCCGTCCCCCATAGTGCCTGCGTCAACCTCTGTCCCTCCTCCAGATCCCAAGCGTGGGGAACCAGTGCTACAGACCACCCCATTGGGTGTTTCCTCTTCCTCCGAGGCCTCCCCTGATCATTCAGAGGAGCCCCCTCGGAAGAAGAAGTGCAAGAGGAAGCATATTGACTCCCCCGTCTGTCACTTCGGATACGGATTTGGATGAATCGGAAGGGTCCCCAAGATCCCCCTCTGAAGATGTTTCCTTTGCTGACATCCTAGAAATGCTTAAGCAGTGGGGGAACTGGAATACCCTTGCCCCTACCGAGGACGAATCTGTATTCCTGGATGCGTTCGGTTCCCGACCCTCCACCTCCTGGGTTTCTCCGCCCTTCGATCCACTAATGTCGGTGGTGGCTCGAAGGGCTTCGTCAGCCCTGGATACAGTGGAACCAACCCCGAGGAGGCCAAGTAAGTTTATTACTGCTCCCCCGGACAGACAGTTCCTTGCTAAGGGTGTTCCCGTGGATGCCATGGTGGTAGCAGCAGTCACTAAAAAGGAGTTAGTGGAAACTTCTTCTTCTGTCCATCCTCCTAACAAGGAGTCTAGGACCATGGACAGATATGGGAAGTGAATGTTTGCTTCAGCTACCTTCTCCATGAGGTCACTACTGAACTACTTATGCCATTTCACCAGGCTTCAGAGGGATTTCCTGAAAGAGCTCGGAGATACCCTTCAGGATCCATCAGCTGAAGGGGGCTCAAGCTAAAGTGGTTTCTCAGCTGGCAACCCTTAACTCAGTAGTCAACTCCTCCATGAGGCTCATTTCCTACGCAGCCGATGGTGCGAGTAGAGCCGCGGGTACAGGTGTGGCACCTCGGAGACGTGCAAGGATGCGGCTGTGTAACTTTGCGGAACCCTTCAGAGCATCATTCACCAACACTTCCTTTGACGGTTCCTTTCTTTTTGGACCACAGGTGAAAGACACTCTCACTAGGTGTGAGCAGGAAGGCAAGACTCTCTCTGCCGTGGGAGTCCATTTTTCCACTCCTTCTAGACCATACCCCAAGGGTCAGAAGAGTGGGAAAATGTGGTTTCACAAATCCCAGGGAGCTTTGCCTGACACACGTGGTGATTTTTCCTCCAGGGGCAGAGGAGGAAATAACAATAACAACAGACGCCGCCCTCATGGCAGAGGGGGTCCGCAGAATCAGGGCAGCAGAGAATCTTTCTCTGACAAGCCCTTCCAACATCCCTGAAGTGTTGCCCGAATGTCCGCCTCTGGAGGCAGTCGGGGGAAGACTTTCAATGTACCCAAAGGCCTGGCTAAACCTAACGCAAGACAAATGAGTACATTCAATCATATCTGGAGGTTACAGAACCCCATTCTTTCAACCCCCTTTTCCGTCACGCAAGTCCCCCCCAGATGTTCCACCAAATCTGAGGGACCAAGCAGTTATAGAGGTTTCAAAACTGTTAGAAAAAAGAGTCATCCAGGAAGTCCCAGCAGACCAATACGGATCCGGAACTTACTCAAGGTTCTTTTTGGTACCAAAAAAGACAAGGGACTGGAGACCTATTTTGGATCTCAACAGACTGAACAAGTCTGTTCAAAGAACAAAGTTTTGGATGTTCACACTACAGTCCATTCTACCCTTTCTGGGTCAGGACAATTGGATGTGCTCCATAGATCTCCAGGATACGTACTATCATATCAAGAAGAACAGACGCTCCAGGAGGTACCTTCGCTTCCGGCTGGGAGCCAGTCATTATCAGTTCAGAGCTCTGCCCTTTGGTCTCACCACAGCCCCCAGGGTGTTCACCAAATGTATGGCAGTGGTCACGGCTCACCTGAGGCGTCAAGGATTCCAGGTGTTTCCATATCTAGATGACTGGCTCCTCACTGCTACTACCAGGCATCAACTTCTTCAAGCCAGGGACTACACAATTTCAGTTTGCTCTCAGCTAGGCATTACTATAAATTTAAAAAAATCTGCCTTGTTGCCCTGTCAATCTATTACTTATATAGGAGCAGACTTAGACACAAGGAGCATGTACTCAAAACTACCTTCAGACAGGGTGTCCACAATTCGCCAGCAGTTCAATTCCTCATGCAGTACAAATGGGTGCAAGTCAGGTATGTCCTTCAAACCCTAGGCTCTATGGCAGCGGCAATTCTTCTGATACCTCTGGCCCATTTTCACATGAGAATCCTTCAGTGGCTTCTATTCACATAGTGGTCCTTCCAACAGCTCCCCATGTCTCATATGATCATGATTACAGAAGCATGCAAAAGACACCTTTCCTGGTGGATGGTCTCCCCTCTAGTGACTCAGGGCAGACCCTTCATTCAGTCCCCTCCGGTTGCCACAGTGACCACGGATGCCTCACTGATAGGGTGGGGGGGGGGCATTATCAGGGCAGGACAGTCCAAGGCACTTGGCAGCCTCACGAGTACCATCTGCACACAAATGTCTTGGAGATGAGAGCCGTGCTCCTAGCTTTGCAAGCCCTTCAGGACTCTCTCCCTTCTGGGACCATTGCAATTCAAACAGACAACATGTCAGTGGTGTGGTACATCAACAAACAGGACGGAACCAGGTCCAACCCCCTATGTCGAGAAGCACTCAGACTCTGGCAATCGGCGATTTCTTCCCAACGATTTCTGATTGTGATGCACATCCCTGGGAAGTCCAACGTCATAGCGGACAGGCTCAGCAGAGCTATTCTCATGCCTCACGAGTGGTCTCTGAATCAGGTAGTTGTGGATCTGATCTTCCGCAAATGGGGATAGCCTTGCTGTGATCTATTTGCCACCCCCTTCAACACCAAATGCAGCAACTACTTCTCCCATTTACCGCTTCCCAATCACCTTCCCAGAGATGCTCTAGTCCACGATTGGCCTCAGGGACTTCTTTATGCCTTTCCTCCATTCCCTCTTATACCCAAACTCATCCAGAAAGCTATTCCATTGGGTTGCAAAATGATCCTCATTGCCCCCTACTGGCCTCGACAAATTTGGTTTCCGTTCCTGCATCGTTACCTCATTGAGCAGCCCTGGACTCTGGAACCTATTCCAGACCTACTGATTCATCAATCAGGAGAGCTGCATCAATCCCTCCAAACACTCCAGCTCACAGCTTGGATGATCCAATTCCAACCTTAGCCAGGCTTCCCAGCATTTCCCCAGCCGTGCGTGAGATTATTGCCTCCTCTCACAAATCCGCCACCAGGAAGACTTATGATAGCAAATGGAAACGTTTCTCTTGTTGAGCAGAGGCTAGGAACATAGATCCCTTTTCAGCTCCAGTGCACGAAATCTTGGAGTCCCTAACAGAGCTTTTCCATTCCGGGTCTGCTTCTGCCACAATCAGGGTTCAACTAGCGGCCATCTCTAATTTTCATGGTGGTTTTTCTAATATGAACATTATGTCTCATAAGCTGTGTAAAGCTTTTCTCAGAGGGACTGCTCTCCTTAGGCCCCCAGTAAGAGATCCCCTTCCTCCTTGGGACCTTAATTTGGTGCTAGCCTCTTTGATTATGCCCCCTTTTGAACCGGCTGCATCCTGCACCATTAAGTTCCTATCTTGGAAAACTCTCTTTCTGGTAGCTATTACCTCAGCTAGACGTGTCTCGGAACTTCATGCACTGAGTGTTTGTCCTCTGTATTTAGTTTTTCACAAGGACAGGGTTGCCCTGAGAACTAATCCCTCCTTCCTTCCGAAAGTCTGCACGGAGAATAATCTAAACCAATCTATAGACCTCCCTGTGTTTTTCCCTAACTACACCAACAAGGCAGAATACAAACTACACCAATTGGATGTTCATAGACAGTTGCATTTTTACCTGCATAGAACGAAGGATATAAGAAAGTCGGACCAACTTTTCCTTTCCTATGCTAGTTGCAAACAGGGTCTTCCAGTTTCCAAAGTGACTCTGTCCAGGTGGTTGTCTCACATTATTACCTTCATCTATCAACTAAGAAACAAAGAGTTGTCTATCAAACTGAAAGGTCATTCTACTAGGGCTTTGGCCACCTCTATAGCCTTCCAGGCTAGGTTGCCCTTGGACTCTATCTGTGCCACTGCCATGTGGGCAAATCCTCATACCTTTGTTTCTCATTACAAGTTAGACATGGTCTCCAGGACTAGGGCTAACTTTGGTTCCACTGTTCTGAAGAGTCTGTTCCAATGAGCCACTCAGGATTGTAGGTGCTAGGGACGCTGTGCCAACAAGCAAGAAAGAAGGCAAGATGAAGACAACTAACATGAAACGTTATGGTAGGTACATAACTTCTTTTTCCACGGCATTCATGAAGAGAGTTTCCATTGATGATTGATGACATTTGTACAGCAGCAACTTGGCCTGTGGTTCACACCTTTATGTCTCATTAGAAATTGAATGTGCAGTCTAGACCACATTCCATTGTTGTCAGGAATGTCCTTCCTTGATGCTACCCAAGTGCTTTTTACAGCTTAGAAAACCATCCTGAAGTTTGAATCAGATAAAAATAGACAGCATCAGATGGAAAAATGATGTACTTTCCATAACGATGTTCTTATTTTTGTCCAGTTCAACAACCTCGCCTAAGACCAGATCTGTAAAATCCCCTATCTGTGACACCTAAAAGTTTCTTCAGTTATAGGAGGGAATCATTTTTCTAGGTGTAATTTAGCAAACTTGATGTCAGGTAATTTAGTAGAGTGGAGGCAACTATGGGTAGGGGAGGACTCAGAGCCTCAGATCTACTACTTTAGAAGAAGGCACCGAGGCTGAACCAGACAAAATGAGACAACACAGACTGCTGAATTGAACTGGTTAATTTTTGAACCAATATTTAAGACATCTTATTTTTCCAAATCTAGCATAGTTTCAATATCTATTTCCCCTTGTATATTAAATACTACCAATATGACCTTGGTGACTTCTTCTAACATAATTCCCTCCTATGTACTAAATTATTTCAGATCATGTTTGCTGACTTATACCTAGAAAAATGATTCCCTCCTGTAATTGAAGAAACCTTTAGGTGTCATAGCTGAGGGCCATACTAATACTACAGAAGATGCAAAAGGCAATTTTAACAGACAGGGTCTTAGGTGAGGTCTGCCTGGACACCATAAGCTGTCAGTGACAACATCTGTCATTATGGCAAGTACTTAACTTTCATTTTCATTATGTCCACAGTGAACTGGTCTGTGGCCACTATTCCTTTCCTAAAAAGTGCCTCAGTTGAATGTGTGATGAAGAAGGAGGAGGAAGAGAAGGAGGAAGAGCCCTTTTACATTTACTGCAGGGAACCCACCATTAAGGATGCATTTGTGCAGTCTGGAAACACACAGGCTTTGCTTTCATGGCTCCCAAAAAGTATATAACCCTTATAAACCCCTACTTGAGTAGAGTGATATTTTGAAAAAGCATATTTGAGTAAACTATGTGATCTCTTCATTGCAGCACAAAACCCAGAGGGTTCAGCATTTTACAACCTTGCCACCTGACAAGTAGTGAAAAGCATCGAGCAAGGTGTTCTCTGCTGCACTGAGGCCAATATCCTTCAGTTGGTTGTCTTATCTGCTTAGGCTCATGTTTTCTCAAAGTGGATCAGGCAGTGGGAAAACGTTTAACTCTTTCTGAGACTTGGTTGGACGAGACTCTTGTGTAGGTCTTCCACTGTGGGCTATTGTGCTCCACATAGCCTTTTCTAGTTTTGACTAGACCGACTCTGATCAAGCTGGAAGTCTCAAAACATGTGCTTGCTCAAGATGGCATTCTGAGGCTCTTTTTACTTAAGGAGACGCAAAGACATGTCACCTCTAATGCTGCATTCTAGGCAGGTTGTCTTTAGCCATCATTCGTAAAACCTGCTGAAAGTGTTCATAAATAGGACACAGGACAACACTCTTACCATGCTAGAGGTTTTTGATATCTCTGGATCCCTCTTTTTTTTTCTGTATGCCCAGGCAACCCCATGGAGGGCATCATACATTTTTATCTTCTCTAGTAGTATGAGCCAAGCTGCTCAGGAGGGTGACTCTGTATAGCAGAAATTGTAGTACCAAATGCTTTCTGTCCATAGCAGGATGGTTCTTCAGTTTTGACATAGCTTACAAGGTTATCATGAATGAAAAGTAAGTTCTCTACGTGAAAATGGACAGCCATACATGAAATCTGTTATCTCCTCAGGCTAAACCTTTCTACAAGGATTTACAATAACTGCAATTTCAATGATTCTCTCCTCCTTTGACCACCTTGTAGCAACAGCAGTAAGAAAGTCCTTCTGTTTCACACAATTAATATATGAAGGCATTTCTAGCTCAAAAGAAGTTATCTGTCTGTATGCAGCTCTAACTGGATCAGTTATTGAATACAATGCCCCCGTTGCATGTACATTTCTGTGCATGTTAAGCAACTGGAAAGGCCACAAGGTTCCTAACCAGGATTAAAGTCCCTTAGTTACTAGGAAACAGTTGAAACTCTGTCCCTTTACCCAGTTTTATAAGCTGTTAAGGAGTGATCTGTGCCACGCATTCTGCATCATGAGGGACCCCATTATTTTTGATTTCCTTTATCTTTACAAGTCAGATAGTAAAGCTAATGCCAGAACTAGGTACTTAAATCATCACCAGCACATAAATAAAACATGCTGGACAGGCAAAGTTATTATTTAGTGTCTACCCCCCCCCCCCCCCGGGGCAGACTAACCCTGCAAATTCAATAAAGGGAAATGCCAGCATCCTTCAAATTAGACCTGGATAATTGGTTGGGTACCAGTAAATTTATGCTGGGACTGACCTGCTTTGCCATATTTGAGAATAGGCACGAGGGTAAGTACTGGCAAGGTGTAAACGGACATGTGCCTAAATTTCTTTGTACTTCCTGTGATCTTAATAGTTCATAGCAAATGTAATACAGATTTTATATTAGATCAGCATGCTTATAGTATAGTATAATATAGCAGATTGGCCAATGTATATGGTCCTCAACAGTATTTCATTATATAGTTCAAAAGTACAATAGATTTGGTGTACACTTATCTACAGATAGAGAAATTAGAGATATATTTGTGTAAAATAAATGCAGCAAGAAAGTTACATATAAATGATGCAAATGTTAAGTAACTGGTAAAATTCAGTAGACTCATGGGGTACATAGGTAGTTAATAATGCTGTGTCAGAGACAGTGTATATAACAAATGTATCCCACTGGTCTCAGTACTAGGACACCCATTCCCTTGTCTATCAGTAATTTACCTTATGCTCTCTCAACTATCAACTGCCCACATTACACAGATGATGATCTAATGTTGTCAATTTTAATTTTATCCTTGACATATGGGTTCGGTTCTGAGCCACGGAACTGACTCGGCCATTTCTACAGCTCGTGACAGCCAAAAACTCTGGAGCTTAACCCTTATCCACAGCGCTCCTCTCCTATTTACCTGAGATTTCATTTGCCGCTCTTCATGACAGGCACATTTGACATTGCTGTCAAGCTAATTGTTCAGATGTGCTCATAGAAAGAGGAGAAGATAGCTATACAACTTCACTATATAGAAAAAGCTGTAGGAAAAATAGTTTACTTCATCATACAAGTATGCATCCTAGGAATGTATATCAGAATATAGTTATTAATCAAGGCCGGAGGATCTCTAATTTAACAAGCGATGATGCTAGATGTGAACAGACATTAAATAGCTTGAGAGAAGAATTTGCCATGTGAGGCTATTCTAGAAAGGACATTGATGTTTTAAATGACCCAATAGTGATACATAGAAAAAGGAAAGGAAGACCCCATTTTAGGAGGAGAGATATGGGTACAACTGAATTATAAATACATATGACAATCGAGCTAATGTGCAAATTAAGTTGAATATACCATACTCTAATAATAATAGGCATATATGTGTTGTGATCAATAAAAACTGGGCTATTCTGACAACTAATGATGAAATTTGTAGTGTAGTTTGTCCCAGACCAAGATATAGCTATCAGAATAATAAATCCTTGAATAGGCTGTTATGTTATGAAGAGAATAAAGGGAGCAGGGTGAAATCCAGTAGACAAGAGACTTTTCCCTGTAGAAATTGCAATCAATGCTCATATATGATGGGCTCTGATAACTAAACATCCTGACACTGGTAGAGTATATACCTTTAGGCATTATGCTGACTGGAAGTCCAGAGATCTTGTCTATTTAGCTTGCTGTATAAAAATGGACCAGCGTCTATATAGGAATGATGAATTGGACTTTAAGGAAGAGAGTAAGGGAGCATATTTATGCTATTAATCGTGAGGATGAAACCAATGCACTGGCTAAACACACATTGGACAATGATTTAAGCCATAAATTTAGGTTCATGGTGGTAGAGTTGGTGAATAGGAGTAATAGGTTGGGTAACATAAAGAATTATACAGAAAGAGAAGAAGTTAAATGGATAATCAGGATGCAGTTGGATAGAGGAAAAGGGTTGAATGACAAGGTTTCGATCAAACCATTTCTGAGGGATAGGCCCCTGAAACATTGAGACCTGAACTATTTAATGTAAAAATATGTATCTGTTAATATATGTTGATGGTATTAGTTACGTGTTGATTTTACTATATTCATTGGCCTATCTCTCTCTCTCTCTCTCTCTCTATATATATATATTATATATATATATATATATATATATCAGACATCCACGTGCTTATAAATTTTGTATGAAATTATAAATTTTTTATATATATATATATATATCAGACATCCATGTGCTTATAAATTTTGTATGAAATTATAAATTTTATATATATATATATATATATATATATATATATATGTGTGTGTGTGTGTGTGTTTTTATATAATATATATGTATTTTAAGAATTTTATAGTGTGTTTTGATGAGTGAATACATTTTTAAATAGAGAATAAATATGTATGTGCTGCCATCTACTGGTTGATTTTGATAGGTTTTAGAGATGTAACATTTTGGCTCTTTTTTTTGCTATTTAAATGCATAAGAAAAGCTATGGAATACATGTCTGAAGAAGGGTTTGGATGTAACCCGAAAGCGCTTGCTATTCTTGTCTGTCTTAATAAAAGAACTTGAACCTAGAAGAGTTGTCGTGGTACTTGGTGCTTTTGTGAAGAAAATTACCAATTGTTTCTTTACTGATATATTTACAAATTTTGAAAACATTTTCTATTTCTTTACCTCTTTATTAGTCTTTAACCCACCCACTACCCTCTAACCCTTTTAGAATTGTCTTCTCCTTCTCTTTCCATACACTGCTGTGTATTCTGAACTGTCATTATTCATAGTTTTTTCTTTCTTCCGAACATCTCAGTGTATTCTCATCTATCATTGTTGATAGTTTTCTTCCTGCTGCTTTCTCTTTCTGTTAAAAAATAAATAAATAAAATAAAAAAAAAATGTTTTTTTCTATAGTGAGTTGTATATGTGGTTTGTATAGCTGACCTATTGATGCCAATTGTTATCTAACTTTGTAAGCTTCATTATGGCTGATAAAACTAAAGTCTCTGGATTCAAAAGGTACCAGAAATGCGGGCACAAAATTCCTATGTCAGATGCTGTGTGTCAATTGCCTGGGCCCTGTTCACCTTCAAGAAGACTGGTCTGTATGTCACAGTTTCAGTCACAGGGCACTAGTGGAAAGATGTAACAAATTTATTTTGAAGGGTATGCTTCCATCAGCCTTCAGTGAGGCCTTATCTGGTGCTGAAAAAGCCAGGAGTAAGACTGATGTGTCTTCCCCCTGTTCCTCATCTTCTTCTTCCAAAACCTTGTAAACGAAGCCTATTGGTGCCTTCCACTCTGTCGGCATGGTCCTCAAAAAGGGCTATGTCTTCAGTTCCTTTGGAACCCTTGGAACTGACCAACTCCTCTACTAAAACTTCTGTCCCAAAAGGACCTATGGAACCAAGTTTATCGGAGCAGACAAAGTCTTTGGCACCTAGCATTTTGGTTCAGGAGCATTTTGCATATTGGACACCAAAACTTTCAGCGCAGACTTCTCTTTCATTGCCAACTACTTCTGCACTGAGTAATCAATTTGAAGAGTCATCTATTATGGATCTTCTGAGCACTTCATATTCACCCTCTATTAACCCCTTTGCAGGAAGGCTGCCTTCATCTTTTTTGGAAAGGCTAAAATCACCCTCCACCCTTTCTGTCCATTCTACCAAGATTTTAACTTAGGATGATGTAGAGAGGCTGGTGAATAAGATACTTTGGGCAAGAGGATTGTCAGGTACCTCTTTGGCCCCGGTATGGGCCCTCAGTTTTTCTTCCTCTGACTTCATCTGAAGCATTACAGTTTTCAGCTGTGAGCTGTCTAGCACTGACTATCTTTGGAACCGATTCTTGCTTGGATGTCTTCCGTCCAATCAGATTAGGAAGCATCAAAGCCAAGTCTGTCCTGCTGACTCCAGGGGGTGTGACTTGACTCCTATTTTTTCGTAGTGGTCCCTGCACCTTGGAGCTTCGGGATGGACCAGCTTGGCTCTGGCTACAGTCTTGGAAGCTGTCTCTTTGGAGTGGGGAGTGACCACTGTTCCAATGCAGTCTTTCTCAGTTCCTGGGTCCCTTACCTCTTTTGGGGGTCCACCTTTCAAGGAAATGGAGAGAGCCCTGATTGCCAGAGTCAGACAGTTGGCCCCTTCCACTTTGGAGCTAGCATCCCTTTCCTCCTCACGCCCAGATATTCAACCTGCACTCCCACTGGGTCAGCGAGTGCTAAGGCCAGAGGAGTCCTAGATAACAGTTCTCTCCTCTTCTGATACCTCCCCAGATCACCTGACTGAGGAGGTCCCTAAGAAGAGAAAGTGCAAGAGGAAGCACTTGGATTCCCCAGAGGAATCGATCACCGACTTCGATGAAAGGGAGGGATCCCCAAGGTCATCCCCTGATGATGTCTCCTTTGGAGACATCCTGGAAGTATTGAAACAGAGGGGTGACTGGAGGTCCCAAAATCCCTCTTCCAAGGAGTCAAGTGTACCTGTAGGCCTTCGGTACTTGATCCTCTATCTCTTGGGTGACTCCACCCGCTGATGAACCCATTCAGTTGATCTCACAGAGAGTGTGGAAAGCCCCTGATATTACTGAACCTATCCTTAGGAGACTTACAACATTCTGTCCATCCCTGAAGACAAACAGTTCTGGGCCAAAGGGTTAGCTGTTGATGCCATGGTCATGGTGGCAGCCACAAAGAAGGAACTGGCCAAAGAGAGTTTTTCTCTCCATCCACCCAACAGAGAGTCACGGGAGATGGACAATTTGGAAAGTGGGACTATGTATCATCGAACTTCACCTTATGGTCTTTGAATTTTTTGGCACATTTTACCAGACTTCGGAGGGATCTGGTCAAGGAGTTGTCGGATACCCTTGGAGAAACCATTTCTGAGGACATCCAAAAAAAGGTTGCTTCCCAGTTGGCTACCCTGGAGTCTGTGTCAAATTCGTCCATGAGACTTATCACTCATGCAGCCGAAGGGACCACCAGAGCAGCAGGTTCAGGCATTGCCATTAGGAAACACACCTGGATGCACCTATCTGACTTTATGGAGCCATTTAAGTCTTCATTTGTCAATGCATCCTTTGACGGCTCATCCCTGTCTGGCCCAAAAGTTAGAAAAACTTGTGTGAGAAAGATGGAAAGACCCTTTCTGCTGTGGGTGTATTTTTTTCCACTCCTCTATGACCATTCTCTAGAAATCAAAGAAGCAATGGAAAAATGTGGTTCAAGAAGTCCCAAAGGCCTTTTCAGGACACACATGGAGGGAGTTCCCCCAGGGGCAGAGGAGGAAACTTTAATGGAAGACACCACCCATGCAGCAGAGGTAGCCCGAAAAATTAGGGTTTCAGGGATTCTTTCTCTTGTAAATCCTACCAGCACTCCTGAAAGGAGGCCTGATTGTCTTCCTATGAAGGCAGTCGGGGGATGCTTATTCCTGCACCAAAATGCCTGGCTACAAATAATGTCAGATGCTAGGGTGCAGAGGATTATATCCAAAAGCTATGTAATCCCCTTTTCCTTTCCTCCTCTTGTATGCAAGAAAATCCCCGACATTCCACCCGGTCAGAGGGAACAAGCAGTTCTAGAAATCTAAAAACTGCTAGAAAAAAAGAGTCATCCAAGAAGTCCCACCAGACCAGATAGAGTCCAGAATTTACTCAAGATTAGTTTTAGTGCCAAAAAAGACAGGGGTGTGGAGACCAATTTTGGATCTAAGCGTACTGAACAAATCAGTTCATCAGACCAAATTCTGGATGGTCACGATACAGTCCATTCTTCCATTTTTGGAAAAAGACGATTGGATGTGCTGTATAGATCTTCAGGATGTGTATTGACATATAAAAATGGACAAACAATCGAGAAGTTTCCTCTGCTTTCAGCTGGGAGCTAATCACTGTTAGTTCAGAGTTCTGCCCTCTGGTCTCACCACAGCCCCCAGGGTGTTCACTAAATGCATGGCAGTAGTATCAGCTCACTTGAGACTTCAGGGATTCTGAGTGTTTCCATATCTAGACGACTGGCTCATTACCGCTCTGACCAGACATCAATTGATAGAAACAAGAGACCATGTAGTTCACATTTGTTCTTATCTGGGAATAACTGTAAATTACAAGAAATCAAAATTGACCCCAACTCAGAACTTTGATATGGACCCTGATAAATAACTGAACTTCCATAGCTTCTTTTCCCCCTGTGAGATTACAGAAAATCAGAGTTCAAGTACAGAAAGTAGTAACCACTCTTCTAGTCCTTCAAGCACTAGGCTCCATGGCTGCAGCTATAACTCTAGTTCACTTGGTAAGATATCACATGAGTATACTTCAGTGGTTGCTAGCATCTCAGTGGTCAATGTTACACCAACACATGTCAGACCTGATTTTGATCACAAATCATTGCAGTAAAGATTTAGCTTGGTGGATGCATTCCAAAGACATTCTTCTAGGCAGCCCCTTTGTCCCTTCACAACCCCAAGCCATAGTGACCAGGGACGCCTCCCAGATGGGGTGAGGGATATTATCTGGGCAAGCCTGTTGAAGGCACTTGATCCCCTACAGAGGCCAGCTTGCATATCAGTGTACTGGAGCTAAGTGCAGTGCTTTTAGCTTTGCAAGCCTTTCAGACTTCTCTTCCTTCAGGAACAATTGTGATTTAAATGGACAGTATGTCAGTGGTTTGGTACATCAACAAACAGGAAGGAACCAAATCCTATCCCCTTTGTTGAGAAGCTCAGAGTGTGGTAGTGAGCGATCTCTTCCAACTGCTTTGTTATAGCAACGCACATTCCGGGGAGTTGCATTGTGATAGCAGACAAACTAAGAAGGTGTATTCTCATGTCTCACAAGTGGTCTCTCAATCCAAAGGTGATGGAAAGGATTTTCCATCAATGGGGTCAGCCTTGCTGTGACCTATTTGTCTGTCACCTAAACATGTAGAGCAACTACTTTGCCCTGATCCCCCCTCTGGGGGAGTCACCAAGAAATGCTTTTCTCCATATTTGGCCCTCAGGTCTGCTGTATGCCTTCCCCCAATTCCTCTAATCTTGAAATGCATACAGAAAACTGTCAGGCTGAAGAGCCAAGTAATCCTTATTGCTGAAGAGCAAAGTAATCCTTATTGCACCTTATTGGCCCCAACAGATATGCTTCCCCTTTCTTTGGCCTTATCTGATTCAACAGCCTTAGGTTCTGGAACCGACGCCAGACCTTCTATCCCATCCAGAGGGATTATTACATTCAAACATTGTGAACCTGAAGCTGACAACATGGTTTCTCCAATTCCATTAATAGCCAGGCTTCCCTCACTTTCCTCCCAGGTACGTCATATTCTCTTACCCTCTGATAATCTAGCCACCTGTAAACTCTATGTTAGTAAATGGAGGAGGTTTACCTTTTGAACTTGTGATAACAATGTTGATCCTTTTTCAGCACCAATAGATAAGATCCTAGAATTTTTATCTTCACTTTTTAAAGCAGGTGCTTCACAATCTACCATAAAAATTCAATTACCTGCTATTTCTAATTTCCATAATGGCTTTAAAGAATCCAGTTTGGCTTCTCATATGTTTTGCAAGGCCTTCTTAAAAGGAATACTCTTACTAAAATACCCTTACAAAGGTCCTATTCCACCTTGGGATCTCAACTTAGTGCTGCAAGCCATTGTTCAACTTCCCTTTGAACCATCAGTTGAATATGATCTGAAGTTTTTATCCTGGAAAACTATATTTCTAGTGGCAATAACTTCTGCCAGAAGAATTTCAGAGGTACAAGCCTTATCGTGTAAACCTCCTTACTTGATTTTCCACAGAGATAGAGTTTCACTAAGAACCAATCCTTCCTTTTTGCCTAATGTAGTGTCAGAGGCCAACATTAATCAGACTATTAATTTACCAGTATTTGTTCCCAACTTTGATAACAAAGGTGAATTTTGCCTACATTTATTAAATGTTCACAGACAAATACATTTATATCTACACAGAACTAAGGATTTGAGAAAATCCAACCAGCCATTTGTGTCTTTTTCATAAACAACATTTGGCCAGCCAGTGAGCAAAGTGACACTAGTCACAAGGTTTAATGAATGTATTTCTTTCATCTATAACAAAAAGAAAATTAATTTGGCTAGGCCTTTAAAGACACATTCTATAAGAGCTGTAGCTACTTCAGCAGTGTTTTCAGTTTAGGGCTTCTATGGATAATATTAGTGTAGCAACAACTTGGGCTTCTCCTCATACATTTATTACCTATTACAAATTGGATTTGGTCTCCAGGAGAAGAGCATTATTTGGTTCTGTGGTGCTCAGGAATATCCTTCCTTGAGTCCTCCCAAGGTCTGAGGTAGCTTGGGACTCTGTCTCATATGTTGAGTATTAAATGAAAATGGACCACATCAGATAAAGAAGTTGTGTACTCCCCATAATGTTCCATCTGTGCTGTCCATTTTCATTTATCCTTGACTCCCCTCACTCTTTCCCTCTGCCCTTGAGGTATTTGGTGGAACAGATAATGGATATATATTACTTATTGCTATTCTTATTTGGTTCTAGATATGGTCTCTGTGAAGGCTTTTGTGGTTTTTCATTCTGTTTTCAGCAAACTTGATCTGAGGTAAATAGGAGAGGAGCATTGTGAGTACAGGTTAAGCTTGAGAGTTTTTGGCTGTCGTGAGCTGTAGTAACAGCCCAGTCGGTTGTTCCAAGGCTCGGAACTGAACCCATATGTCTAGGATAAATGAAAATGGACAATACAGATGGAATGTTATGGTGAGTATACAACTTCTTTTTTTTTTTTGTTCAAATGATGACATAAATTACCCAGTACACTTAATAAACAAAATATGTTTGTACTTAGCTAGGAACTGGCTCAGTAAGCTGTTAATACCCAGAAGCCTGCTTTCTTGATATTAGAAACTCAGAACAGACTCACTCAATTTCAGTCTTTGAGCTTAAGGATCTAGAAGGAATTTCTATTCCCTCAACTGAACTCCAAAAGTATCTGGGATTATTTTAGATAAGTTATTCTTTGGCAGATGTAGAAAAAAGATTAACAAAGCTGTAAAGCAATTAAAAATATCCTTCAGAATATCCCACCTGTTTACTACTGAAACCTAATCCTCAAAAAAACTGACCTCATATCAATTCTGAAGTATAGTCTACCACTAACCTGTCTAAATTCCCAGCAAAATATTGTTACCCTTCAAACAACTGAGAACCAAATCTCTGCATTCATTAATTTATCATATTAAAGAGAACATCATTCTGGTACCACACAGAAAAACAAGTAGCTTCCTTTTTGAAGCAAGAGCACATCTTTTACTAAAAACTTCAACCTACAAGCTGCTAAATGAAAGCTACTGCCAGCCTTAAAAAAGCACACTATTATCAAAAGCTTCCATTCAATACAATCAAAGAATTCAAGACACTACAGCAACAAAGATCACCATATATCATGTCAACAACAGAGTTTTCCACAAAACTGCCCATGTAGAATGAAACACTCTGTCAGACAAAATGCCAAAAGTTAGCAAACTCTTTTCAAAGACTCTGAAAGCATAGCTTAGTAGCAAATGTAAGTACAGTTGTTAACAGAGAATCACATTAGAGCAAGGGAACTGGTGCCTAAACTATTCTCATAAAAATAACCTGGTGCAATCACATATAGTGGCAATTATGCAGCTAGGCAAAAAAAAAATCTTGAAATGCTCCACAAAACAGACAAAAATAAAAGCACAAGAGAATACATCATTACAAAATACACAAATAAAAAGTGCTTTAAAATACCATTGTACAATTTACGTATAATATTAATATAAAATCATCAGACAGTTTTAAAAAATAGGCTTTATAGAATGAAACAGAAAAGTTAGGTAATATAATGTAACTAAGGTTCTTAGAACTAAGAATTTGAAACTTAAAATAAAAAATATCTTCTAGTACTCCAAAATTAAATACACTATATAAAAATGTAGCAGTCAAGATAAAGAAATCACGTCAAACAACTTGTGAAACATAGCCTAATAATACAGCAAGAGTTCAAGGTCTGTCATCACCCTTGATTTATATGAATAAGGATGAGTAGTTAAATAGGATAATCTAGACAGAGAAAAAAGAAAGGTTTAAGGCTGTGTTTCAGACAGTAAGAAAACACAGGGATATTGACAGAGAACAACTACATGCTGAAAATTCAATAAATTAGAGGGCTTTAAAGATAATAAAAGGTATAGAGTCAGTCTACGTTTTGGTACCCCGCGAGTAGAAGGAGAGTAGCTGTTTGATTTGTAGTGGAGATCTGCAATTGTACAACACATATTTATTAAAGATGAATGAATTGTGTGAAAAATAGCTGAAGGGTAAAATAGGATTATTTTATTAAAATTGTCTGTCAGTAAGGCAAACTCGTATACATTAGTGAACAGATTGTAGCCTGAAAGAGCTAGAAGTAAGGTATAAGCATTGAAGAGATGGAAGGAAAAGGTAAGAAATGAACTAAGTGAAAATGTACACTGACACAGCCAGAATGATTTTAGTGTAGTTGGAGGCGAGTTTTAAACTTATGAAGGTTTTTTGTAAGTCTCAGTAGAAAATAAATGTTATTCCATATTTTGGAGACATAGTTTGAGTAAAGAGCATCATCATCTGTATTGTGTCATTTAGTGGAGAGGATAAGGAGTTTGTTTTTGGAACAAGGGCTTTATTAGGAGAGTATAACTAAAGTCTTTTTTTAAAGATGGGCTTTTATCTGACTGGTTTTGATTGAGAGTAGAGAGGCAATTGGTTGTTCCAACAAGTTATGATACCTAATGGTCAAAAAGTAATGGGTCCGGAATGGAAGGTTATCAGCAAATTTTGCTACTTTTTTTTTACAACATCACTCACGCTTAGTATTTCTAAAGTAGGTTGCAGGTGTGTGAATATAAGAGATGCATATGAGACAGTAGGAAGTAACTAGGGTAAATAAATAGTGCTAGTATCCATGTATGTAATACACTGATTTGTATAATTAACAATCATGTAATACCACAACTTTCGTAGTTATGGAACTGTATTAAATGCAGTATCCTTGTATAGAATGCTTTGGGTTGAGTAAATATTCATGTAAAAGCTATAGTAGTTTTGAACTATAAATGTTGGTCATAATGTATCCTGGATTTAAATGTTGGTTTGAAAAATCACTCTGGAAGTAATATTTCTGAAATGCTGATTTGAAAAATTTTTGTTTCTTGTTTTGAAAAGTAGTTATTGCCTTATGACCTGTGTAATGGCTGAAAGCAGTTTTTAGACAGATTCACTTTATGTTATTTGTTAAGTTAAATACAATTAAAATGTAAATACCCAGAGATTTTACTCTTGCTTGTGATGCCAGCATCTTGGATTTGGTGATGAGTCCTGGTTTCTGGTGGTCTGCATATGGACATTCTATACAAGGATACTGCATTTGATATAAGACCAAGTGACTGCTTTTACATGGATATTTACTCAACTCAAAGCATTCTATATGAGGATACTGTATTTAGTACAAGATCATGTGACTGTTGTGACTCTCTGCTGTGGTGGGGAAGAGACAGGGATTCAGATGTATTGCTTAGGGGTCCCATTTAAAGCTGAATGCACCACCACCAACTGCACAGATATTGGTGATGTGCATATTTACAGCCTTTGAGGCCACATTTCCTGAAAGAATAAGTCTGTGTCCTGAGAAAATATTGAGGGATTATCGTGTAGTGCACAGCTTGTATGGGGGGATTATTGTGTAGTGCATAGCTTGTATGGGGGGCTATTGTGTAGTACACAGCTTATATGGGGCATTATTGTGTAGTGCACAGCTTGTATGGGGCTATTATTGTGTAGTGCACAGCTTGTATGGGGAGATTATTGTGTAGTGCACATCTTTTTTGTGGGGATTATTGTGTAGTGCACAGCTTGTACAGGGGGATTATTGTGTAGTGCATATCTTGTATGGGGTAATGCACACAGGACTCGGTGATGGGATTGGGATGACAGCAACAAACAGTCATGCCCATAGGAATGAGTTTAGGCTTGTTGTGCGCTGGGATGACAGCTGTTAGATTACATAAAGAATATAAAGTTAAACAAAAACAACTCTCCGTTAACAAGGAATATTAGATATCAAACAAAAATGGACAAAAACTGAAACAAGTCATCTGCTTTTATGCATCGCTCTGTCATAGAAATACATGAATGCCAGTAAATCAGAGATGAGTACTTCATGGGAACATAAACTGTTTGTATTACAAATGTAGTAGCCCATGTCATGGCTGGTAGTTACTTTAGCAATAACCGACGATGTGGATGTGATATATTGAAGATTAACTCAGGTCAGTGTGGTTTAATCATGAGGGCAAAGCCCGATTGATTAAACAAAGACAATCCTGGGTAAATCTTCAAGATACCACATCATAGAGTCAGATTTTGCTGTCATACAATAACATTATTTAAGAAAAAAATTACTTATTTTTCTTAAATAATGTCTTTGTATGATGGCTCTGTGGTGTTCTTCTACTTTCCTCAGATATCCTGGTGCTTTTTTGACTTTTGGTCCCATGCTTACCCAGTACATTAGCATTGTGTGAGGACTGCTGTGTATAGGAAGCAATGGAGAAAGGAAGATCTCTGTTGTTGTTCATTTTCTTAAATTAAAAAAGAAAGATACTGGGAGACTTTCAACATAAGGGAGAGATGGGACATAGAGAATGAAAGGATGATCTGGTATGTTTCTCTAATTTTTCCTAATGTACCTAATTATCCTTTTATTTTTGTCTGTCCCGTCTCTCTTGTTGGTTTCAAGTCTCCTTTTTTTAAGTTTGTTATTTTTTTAACTGTTAGAAATGTGAATTTTTATGGCATATATTAATGGAAGAAAGTCTGAGCGATTGGACCTTTTTCCATTGGTATATGCTTGGAGTTACAATGGGCATGCTGGTTGGACTGACCAATCAGCGTGCTACTTTTTCAGTGTTAATGGCTAGGCATTGTATAATGCAGATTAATCAATGCTCTGATACAGTGATAGCTTGCTTTGGGCCAAAGGGTATAGATATGGTGTAAATTCTCTTTAACCACAACTCTGCCATAAATAATCCTAGTTATTCAGTGGGACTGATATTTTAAAATGAAAAACAAACAAGCAAATATTATAAAAATAATAAAATTGTTTTACATCATGTAAGGGATATAATAAGAAATGGCTTTTGGATATTTGGTGGTTTATTTTGTTATGTGATAATCTGACTGCATTATTGGACAGAAAACAGACAATGAAAAGATGCATATGAGGAATTATTTTAGGGGAACAAGAATGTAAGGCTTGTCACTGCAGAGTTACATGCAAAGGCACACAGTGCCTTTTTTAGGCAAAGTTCAAAGGACAAAACCACCACCGTAACAGGTACAAGCATGCAAATTCTGAAGATAGTGCTACTCAATGCTAGAAGTCTAAACCTCAAAATGCACTCTCTCGAGGCACTCCTAAAAATGAAGAACATCTATATCTGCGCAGTAACTGAGACCTGGTTCAAGGCTCCAGAGAGCAACCCTGCAATACCAGGCTACAACTCTTACCACACTTTTCGGCCGCCAAACCAGGACTGAAACACTAAAGGTCCCGCTCACCAGGCTGAACAAGGAGAAGGTCATGGTGAGCTGCCTGTCAGGCGCTAGGATCCGCCACATAACACAAGCACTCAGGTCACTCCAAGGCAAGTACAAATATGACTCAGTCATTGTCCATGCTGGTGTGAATGACCTGAGACGTACCTCCCTGGACTACATGAAAAGAGACATAGAGGAGCTCTCTGAGCATGTAGCCCAGGCCGGTATGACCCTGACCTTGAGTAGCATCTTACCCTCACCAAGAATGATGCCACAATATGAAGACAAGATGATCAATTTCAACAATTGGCTTAAGTATTGGTGTCATTCAAAGGGGATCCAGTGCCTGTCTGCCTGGGATGACATGCTCGACAAGCCACGATGCTTCACTAGGGACGGCTTGCACCTGTCACCCCTGGGCTTTCGGATATTGGCAAAGGCTCTTGCCACCCCTATAGTAAGGCTCAAAAGACAAACCCACCTCCATAGGTATCACAAGGGATAAGAAACAAAGAGTAATGCTACTCAACGCCAGAAGTCTAAACCTCAAGATGCACGACTTTTCAAACTCTCCTTAGCATGGAGAACATCGATATCTGTGCAGTAACAGAAACCTGGTTCAAGGCTCCCGAGAGCACCCCAGCACTACCAGATTATACCTCATACCATGTTTGTCAGCCCCAAAACTTGGACCGAACCACAAAAGCAGGGGGAGTATCAATATTCGTCAAAGATACCCACACCCCCAGGTTGGTGGCACAGCACGAAGCATCAGAGACTATCCATGTGCAACTAACAATGGGTAAAACTGCCTTACAGTTTATAGCCTGCTACAGACCACCCTCCCAAACCCAGGAACCCCACTCGACCTTACTGAGAACACTGCAAAATATGAAGGTCTCTCCAAACACCATTATATTGGGCGACTTCAACTACCCTAACATAGACTGGGAGCATTACTCTAGCTCCAACACCCTAGCCCAAAGGTTCCTAGAATTTATAAACTCAAATGCTATGGAACAACTTGTTGCCACTCCCACAAGAGGGAAAAACATACTGGGCCTGATCATCACCAACATGGGGACTCTATGCTCCAGACCAAAAGTGTATCCCTCACTGGTAAGATCAGACCATAAACTAATCTCACTAGATATTCACATCCCGACCCCAGCCCCTGCCCAGAAGACCACAGTGAAAAACTTCTCTAAAGCAAATTTCATACTCCTCAAAACCGAGGTGGAATCCTTCATAGCCCCCGGGCCTGTAGAAAATACGGCCCAGACCGCAGAATCCTTTATAAACGCATTCTGTGAACACCTTCAGGAATGCATGGATTATGCAATCCCAAATAAAACCAAGACCCAATCCTCCAAAGTTAGGCGTCCTGTCTGGTGGACCCCAGCCATAAACAAACTATACAATAGAAGGAGGAAGCTACTACATGATAGAGCAAAATCCCAAAAAGGGAAGGCATCTCTGATCAGTATTAGCAAAAAACTACGGGCACTCATAAAATCGTCTAAGGCCAGCTTCAAGAGAAAAATTGCACAGGGCACTAAGGATAATCACAAGGCTTTCTTTAGTTATGTTAGGAACCTGGGTGGGAATTCCCAGATATGCTCAGAATTAGTCCAAAATGACAAAAAATACACCGAACCCACAGACATTGCCAACATCCTAGCTGACAGGTTCAGCGCAAACTCCCCCCCCCCCCTTCCCCACCAAAAGGGCAAATATCTATCCCAGCAGAGTGCTGCCCCCCTGACATCTCAGATGCTCAGGTAAGAGCCGCCCTCTCCAAAGCAAAAAACACAGCATCAATGGGACAAGATGGTGTCCCAGGCTGCATCCTACATGAACTCCAAGAAGAACTAAACCCAAACATAAAACTACTGTTCAGTCTCAGCCTTACTCCGGGATATGTACCCAAAGAGTGGCGTACAGCAACAGTGGTCCCTCTCCACAAAGGTGGTGCCTCAATGGATCCTATAAACTATCACCCCATAAGCTTGACTAGCTTGGTCTGCAAAGCTATGGAAAGGATCATCATGGACCTCATAAATAAAGATATTGGGGACCTACAGACACTGGATCCTACCCAGTTCGGCTTTGTTAAGGGCAGATCCTGCCTCTTAAACCTGGTCGATTTCTTTGAAACAGTCACCAAGGCCATTGACGAGGGGAAGGTGGTCCATACAGCCTACCTGGACCTTGCAAAAGCCTTTGATACAATACCCCACTCGGGCATTATAGATAATCTCACCAGCTTAAATATAAACCCCTATGTCACTAGATGGGTTGCAAACTGGCTCAAAGACAGAACCCACATGGTTAGAATTGCTGGAGCCATGTCAGACTCCAAACCAGTTACAAGTGGCATCCCACAAGGCTCAGTCCTGGGACCTCTCTTGTTCGGTATATATTTCTCGGAGGTACAGGCTAACACGGAAGGACTGTGGCTGACCAAGTTTGCAGATGACTGCAAACTGGGCACCATAATAGACTCTCCAGCCGACACAAGCATCCTACAAAAGGGCCTCATAGAAACAGACAACTGGTGCCAGAGCCATGGCCTCAAGCTAAACGCCAAAAAGTGTATAGTCATCCCCTTTGGCAAAAACAAAGTGCCCACAAATTACCACATAGGTGGTAACCCATTAAGTACGGAAGAAGTAATTAGGGACCTGGGTACCCAAGTTGATAGCAATCTCTCATTTGACAACCACGTGGCCAAAGTGGTTAGAAAAACATGTTATATAGCCCACCTAATCATGAAGGGATTCACATCTAGATCAGGGGAGGTCATCGTGCCTCTTTACTCATCCCTCATCAGGCCCATAATTGAGTACAATGCCCCATTTGGGATGTACCTTACCAGACACCTGCAGCAACTGGAAAGACCCCAAAAGTACCTCACCAAGAGGATCAAAGGGCTCAAACAGATGCCATATGCTGCCCGGTTAAAGAAACTCCAGCTCTACTCAGTGACATACCGCCTGCTCAGAGGCGATCTGTGCCTGACGTATAAAGCCATGTCCAACCCAGAATTAATTGACATGCTGCACCTCAGAAAATCCAAATCCCATCGAGCTACGCGCTCGAGAGACTTGAACCTCAGCACTGAAATAAATAGGACATGCTGGAGGGACAGATTCATAACCCTGAGGCTCCCTTCATTCTGGAATAAAATCCCAGTCCAGGTTAGGCAGAGTCCCTCATTGACTCTCTTCAAGAGGAATCTTGATGAGTGGATGGGAGATAGTAGGTTTACCCCGGGTATCACTTCTGTGTCACTGTTAGACAGAGGCACAGTATACTAACCTAGAAAAAGGGCATAGCAAAATTAATTTAAAATGGGTGGCGAAAGCCAAACACACTCTGGCTAGGCTTATAAATGCCCTAGGGCAGATAGCCTAGTATGAACCTAAAGGTGGAGGAGTGTCCATATTCACCAAGGATATTCACACCACCAGGCTAGTTGCCCAACACAATGCATCTGAAATTCTCCAGGTGCAACTAACACTAGGTAAGACTGCAATCCAAATTGTAGCTTGCTACAGATCCCCCACCATGCCCCAAGATTCTCACTACACCTTTATAAATATACTGGAAAATATTAAGATACAACCAAACACCCTAATACTGGGTGATTTCAATTACCCTGCCATTAACTGGGAAAACTACTTGTGTACCAACACCTTTGCCCAGCGGTTCTTGGAATTCATAAATTCCAACGCCCTGGATCAACTAATCCATAGTCCCACCAGGGGCTCCAATATCTTAGACCTGGTCATTACCAACATGGGAAATCGATGCTCCACACCTATGGTCACCCCCTCGTTGGCCAGGTTTGACCATAAGCTAATCACCCTTAACATCCACAGAATGGAATTAAATATACTGACCCCAAGGATATTGCCAATATCCTGGCAGATCAATTCAGTGCCAACTTCACCCCTCTCTCACCCCCTAAACGGCCCATCTCAATACCGGAAGATTGCCAAATTCCGGTAATAATGGCCACACAGGTAAAAAATGCACTCTCCAAAGCTAAGAATTCAGCATCCATGGGACCAGATGACATCCCGGGCTGTGTACTACATGAACTACAAAATGAACTGGCACCTCACCTAAGTGTCATGTTTAATCATAGCCTCACCTCAGGCTTCATACCCACTGATTGGCGCACAGCTACAGTTATCCCACTCCACAAGGGGGGATCCACCTTGGATCCCAGGAACTATTGCCCCATCAGTCTGACAAGCCTGATTTGCAAGGCCATGGAACGTATTATCATGGAACTTATAAACAAAGACATTGGCAACCTTCAAACACTGGACTTGTCTCCTGAACCTGATTGACTTCTTCGAATCAGTCCCCAGAGCTGTAGACAAAGGTAAGGCAGTCCACACAGCCTATCTGGGCCTCACCAAGGCCTTTGACACCATCTCCCACTCTGGAATCATAGACAGACTTACTAAGCTGGGCATTAATCCCTACGTCACTCGATGGGTTGCCAACTGGCTTACTGACAGAACCCACACTGTAAAAGTAGCCGACTCCAAATCCAGCTCCAGAGAAGTGACAAGTGGAGTACCTCAGGGTTCAGTCCTGGGACTGCTGTTGTTTGGCATCTACTTCACTGAAGTACAGGACAACACTAAGGGACTCTGGCTAATAAAGTTCACAGATGACTGCAAACTGGGAGCCATTATTGAATCCCCAAATGATGTGGATACTCTACAAAAGGGCCTTACAAAAACAGATGCTTGGTGCCAGAGCCATGGGCTCAAGCTTAATGCCAAGAAATGTATAGTTATCCCCTTTAGGAAAAAACATGTACCCGTGAATTACCACATAGGTGGCAGTACACTAAACACTGAAAGTATGATAAGAGACTTAGGGACACAGGTGGACAGTGGTCTCACCTTCGATAACCACATCGCCACAACAGTCAGGAAATCTTTCTATGTGGCACACCTCATCACTAAGGGCTTTTCATCCAGAAAAAAGGAGGTCATTGTCCCACTGTACTCATCCCTCATTAGACCCATTATAGAATACAGTGCCCTGTTTGGTATGTACCTCTCAAGACATCTGCAACAACTGGAAAGGCCGCAGAAATACCTCACTAAAAGAATCACAGGCCTAAAGCAGATGCCCTACACTGACCACCTTAAAAAACTCCAGCTATACTCTGTCTCATATTGTCTACTCAGAGGCGATATCTGCTTAACATACAAGGCCATGTCAAACCGAGAACTGCTGGACATGCGACACTTAAAGAAATCCCAATCCCACAGAGCCACATGCTCCAGGGATGTAAACCTTGTTATCACAATAAACAAAACATGCTGGAGGGATAGGTTCCTAACCCAGAGACTCCCCAGACTCTGGAATAGACTGCCCATACATGTCAAGCTGAGTGCCTCTTTGGCCCTTTTCAAAAGGAACCCTGACGATTGGATGGGAGAAAGGAAATTCACTCTGGGGATCACATCAGTCACCCTACTAGACAGGGGTCCAGGGAAGTAAATAGTGTGGAAAGAAATAGCCAGGGAATTGTTATGGCTAGGCTTGTATAGGCCCTAGGGCTGATAGCCTAGTACCAACCTATGAACCTATAAATTACAACTGCAGTGGGATACCATGTTAACTTACAAAAGGTCAAGAAAGGAATTGGCCATGGCCACTAATATGTGTGCCTGTTCAAAAATGACATGGCAAGAATTCTGCCAAAGCCTTTCACATGTTGCAAGTAATCCATTCAGTAATTCCTGGGATAGTGGATGACAGAAATGAATGGGTCAGCCAAACCTGATTTTGTATTCCACCTACGATCATGACATGAAGACATTCCAAGACTTGTTTTCTTTTATTACAGACCTGTTATTTTTCCTCTAGGTTTTTGCAATAAATCCAAAGAGAACAGATGCTTTAATGAGGCATGGCTTGCACCATTTTGAAAATTCAAACTGGACTGGAGCAGTACAAGACTTTTCTTCCTTAATAAAACATGATCATAATAATGCTGTAGCTAGGTAAGAATTTCATAGTTACTGAAATGTCTTTCTTTACTCATCAGTAATTAACAGGTAAATGTTTTGTGAGCTATGTTCTTGTTTCCTGAAACTATAACTGGTTATCATGTAAGATTTATTTCATTGTCTTAGCTTGTACAAAAAAGATGATTTTCATGGAGAGAAACGTGATATCATAGATGAATTGTTCCCATCTTCTCATCAGAAAATTAGGGTAAGGTTTTCTGATGGTTTACCGAACATTCAAATTGTTGAAACCAATGTGGTAGACAATTTGGTTTGTCAATAAACAACATAAACCCAAATAAGACTCACTAACAACACAAAAATGTTTTTAAAGGCCCCCTGCTAATTATTTATGCCACCTGTAAGATCAGACTACAATGGGGAAAAGGCAAACTTCATGATTCTTACTGTACTGGGATCTCAGTCAGAACGGTTCGATGAACAAAATTGACAACTGTATAGTCTCCACCATATGGGTTTTGAGAACTGGACATTCAATAAAATAATGTAGACCCTTTCTGATTGCTTATATACTCTCCTCTTGCCAACAAATCAAAAAGGTAGGAAATATAAGCAGGTCGAAGAAAATATCTTGAAAGGAAAAGAAATTGATGAAGAATGTAAATCAAAAGCAATTCAAAGGAAATGCAGTGACTACCTATACTTTGTTTCATGTTCTGAAGCCCAATGGGAAGTGTGAATTACAGATGTGCTTTCTTTAAAGGATGGGACATTGTGAGCCACTAGGGACAAATGTTTCTCAGTATTTTTCCTACTAAGTCCACACAGAGTAGATTTATTACCGATACCTCCTTAATTTTATTTCTAATATAACAATGCTTTCATAGTTATTACATGAATGTAACAGTGTTTGCACACTGTTTATAGATGAAACAGCTACATGTTCAGCTCTTTATCTGAGCAATAACAATTATGGAATATCTTTTATGAGAGTTTTTACTCCTTTATACAATTGGTGTTTGAACTGTACTTGATTGAGCATCCCCGGGATTCAATAAAGGGATTTCTCCAAGACAGAATAGTGCAGCAACGTCTGCACGGAATATGGCTGCCGAGCAATTCAGTAAACAAGGCTGGGGGAGTGCACGAACCTGCTAGCACTATTCTGGCACGGACACCACTGAATAATGCTAATTACCTCATTTGCTGGTGAAAACCATGCAAATGAGGTGAATTAGCGATTCAGTAAGCAGACAAGCATCCATGCCAGAACAGTGTCTGTTGCAGAAAAGTATTTGGTTACTAACCATGTACATTTCTGTAAAAATCAAAACGGGGCATGATAGCTCAAAGTAAAGCATGTATTATAATCATTAGGCATGCCAATGGCCAAAAATATGGCCATTGGAATGGAAAAGAGTTGCAAAATTATAAAAACCAAAGTTTAATTTTTTTGGCCGATTTCAGCTGTTTAAGCATAGCTCAGCAGCTCGCAAATGAGATCATGCCAAAAATAAAAAAAAATGTGGAAAGAAAATTTTAAGTGAAATCTGCATTTTGCCATTATAGTGGGTAGCATGCAGAATCTAAACAATAACATGTAACACTGGTTAATAAGGGGAAAGGCTCTGGTGTAGTGGTGTAACAAGGGACTAAGGCAGTGGGGTATGCAAATGAGCAAATGTTACTGAATCACAAAATGGGAGACCATTGTCTGGCACACTGTAGGAGCTATAAGGTAGTGGTGTAAGCAAGACAAGCAGATGACATGAAAAAAGTGTGTGTCATGCTTGGTGTAAGCACATTGGAGTTCCACGGCTTCCATTTGGGCTTAGCTAAGCACAGCTAAGCAAGTGGGTGTGTCTGAGGCTGTATTTACTTATTCCATGAAATGGGGAGCATGTTCATGTCCAGGGGAGGGACATTTCTGCTTAAAAGTGTTTACTTTAGCTAAACGGGTTTGCATGGTGCGCACCGGCTCTTAAACAAACAAACAAACAAAAAAAACCCCGGAAATAGCAGAACTGTTTACATTTGGGCAGCGGGTTTGCATGGAGTGCCTCAGGGCTTAAAAGGAATGGAAATGGGAAGGGAAAAAAAATAAATGGGAAATAGCAGAATAAAAGCAATCAAGTACAAATAATATAGTTGGCAGGCGGAATGTATCATAGTCAGCCAATCATAAAGGCAGTATAAACTCTGCAAACACCTTTCAGTTTGTTTTTTCCCACAAACTCTGCACCATTGGAACATATGTGCACATGTGGCTGGAGAGTACTGCAGGGCTCCACCAGATATGTCAAGGCAGCAGAACCGTGACTTGAGCATCCCAAACACATGCTCTATAATGATCCTGGTTTGTGCGTGTGCCTCATTATGGCATTCTTGAGTGGGTGTGTACTGCATGCATCCGATATAGGCAGCCCTCAAGCACCTTCCTCACAACTGCCGCAGGCACAAGGTAAGTCAGTCTTCTTAACAATAAATTAATGGATTAGTATGTTCTGGTAGCATATATATGGTATTGCTGCATGCATGCAAGGGAATGGGGTGGCCTACTGGGATAGCAGCAGACAACTGACATCTGTGTGGGACTCCAGGAAATGTTTGCCCAATACTGGCTTCCTCACACTATACAGTAGTACCCAAGGTGACAAATCCCACCGTAGTATATGTGGGGAGCCAACTAACTGGGGGTCATAGGTCACAGGCATGGAAGTCAGTGTGGGGGTCCCTTACTCATCCCTCAGCTTCACCCAGCAAGTCCGCTGTAGAAAACCATAAAGAAATGTATGGCAAAGGCCCACAAAAGGTGACAATGTCAAAACACCCCCTACAGACTTACACAGTGATAGCATGGCACGTCTTGCAGTTACAGTAAGGCTCTGAAGGGTAAGAAGTCTGAAACTCAAATGTATACCATTACAGTCTGACCTGTCTTTGACTGGGCCATGTTCCAAGAACTGCAGTGCCAACTATTCTGCATGTCAGCTGCACCTACGGTAGGAGTTGTACACGCTGTCCAGATGTCAATATCTGTTAATGCAGGAAAGCTGTACAAGTCATGGACAGGGGGCTACACATATGGACAGTGCACAGCTTGGAGTAACCTACACAGTGCCTACCATACCTCTCAACTCTACAGACTTATTGCAGAATGTCCAGAGGTTTACATCATAATTGTGGTCTCTATAACATAAAATAGTGGTTGTCTGGCAATTCATTGGCAAATTACGTAAGACTAAAGTCAGAAAATAATGACAGAATGTAGTGTCAGAATTCATACCCTATAGAAACATGCATGCTAATGCAAAACCTTTCTAGGTTTGTAAGGCCAATGCTTAAAAATGGTCCCTATATCTAGGCCTCTGTCTCCCAATTACTTATGGCTTTGTCCAGATGTTTGGCTCTCAGAAGTTGAGAGGTATGGTGCCTAGTAGGACAGCAGGTACCTGAAGGTCAGTGTACTGTCAGTGTATAAAAGGCTGCCACCTTTTTGTGGCAGCACTGACAGCTCCGGTCCAGCTGGTGAATCTGGGAATCTTGAGGCAATGTTATAACTGCCTCATGTACACAGACAACCCTCTCCTCCTCCCACATAACACAAATACTTGCGAGAGATGCAGCTATTTAGCCAAACTGGAGGCTGAGCTCTCTCAACTCAGGACTGGCAAGACCAGACAGGAGGAGAAGGCAACTACACACACCACAAAACCAGCCTCACATAATGCTACCACTCCACTGAATCAAACACATAAACACACAAAGACATACTCGGAGGCTCTGAGTAAAAATTTACCTAAACAGCAGAGGCCTCCAAAGCAGACACCCAAACAACTGCTACCTCAAGACACCCCACAAGCAACACATAAACCACAAAAGCAGTGTGCAAAGCAGTCACAGCCCTTAAGGCCAAATACAACACCAAACATACTTGTCATAGGTGACTCCATAGTCAGACACACTGACGTCCCACTCACCAGGCTGAACAAGGAGAGGGTCACAGTAAGCTGCCTATCGGGCGCTAGAATCCGCCACATAACACAAGCACTGGTCACTCCATGGCAAGTACAAATATGACACAGTCATTGTCCATGCTGGTGTGAACGACCTGAGACGCACCTCCCTGGACTACATGAAAAAGACATAGAGGAGCTCTCTGATTATGTAGCCCAGGCAGGTATGACCCTAACCCTGAGCAGTATCCTTCCTTCACCAAGAATGATGCCACAATATAGAGACAAGATGATCAGCTTTAACAATTGGCTTAATGTCTGGTGTCATTCAAAGGGGATCCAGTGTCTGTCTGCCTGGGATGACATGCTTGACAAGCCACGCTGCTCAAGGGACGGCTTGCACCTGTCACCCTGGGATTCCGGATATTGGCTAAGGCTCTTGCCACCCCATAGTGCCTTTTTAGGCAAGGCTCAAATTCTAAACCTACCACCCTAGAAAACAAAATGGGAAGAAACTGTGGGTAATGCTGCTCAATGCCAGAAGTCTAAATCTCAAAATGCACGCACTCGAGGCCCTTCTCAGTATGGAGAACATCGATGTCTGTGCTGTAACTGAAACCTGGTTCAAGGCTCCTGAGAGCACCCGGCACTATTAGGTTTTACCTCATATCATGCGTTCCGGCCCCAAAACCCGGACCACACCACAAAAGGAGGGGTGTATCCATATTCATAAAGGATACTCACACCTCCAGGTTGGTGGCAACGCACGAAGCTTCGGAAACCATCCAGGTGCAACTAACCATAGGCAAAACTGCTCTACAAATTGTAGCATGCTACAGGCCACCCTCTCAAACTCAGGAACCCCACACAGCCTTCCTGAAGACACTGGAGGGTATAAATGTATCTCCAAACACCATCATATTGGGTGACTTCAACTCCCGAATATAGACTGGGAACATTACTCAAGCCCTAACTTTCTAGCCCAACGGTTCCTGGAGTTCATAAATTCAAATGCCATGGAACAGCTAGTCACTGTTCCCACGAGAGGAGAAAATATACTAGATCTCATTGTCACAAACATGGGGACAAAATGCTCCACACCGAAGTATATCCCTCATTGGTGAGATCTGATCATAAACTAATCTCACTGGAAATCCACATCCGCCCCACCCCAAGCAAAAGACCATAGTGAAGAACTTCTCTAAAGCAAACTTCACACTACTCAAGACTGGTGTGGTATTCTTCAAGGCCCCTGAGCCAGAGGAAACCACAACCCAAGCTGGAAGCCCTTACAAATGCCTTCTATGAACACCTCCAGGACTGCATGGATCAGGCAATCCCAAATAAAACCAAGACTCTTTCCACAAAGGGCAAACGTCCAGTCTGGTGGACCCCAGCCATTAACAAACTTTACAATAAGAGGAGAAAGCTATTACATGATAGAACAAAATCCATAAAAGGGAAGTCACCCCTGATCATTATTAGTGAAAAATACGAGCACTCATAAAATCAACTAAGGCCAATTTTGAGAGAAAAATTGCCATGGATTCAAAGGACAATCATAAGGCCTTTTTCAGCTATGTTAGGAACCTGGGTGGAAACTACCAGATATGCTCAGAATTAGTCCAAAATGATACAAAAATCACTGAACCCACAGACATTGCCAACATACTGGCAGACAGGTTCAGTGCAAACTTCACCCCCTCTCCCCTAAAGGAGAGATAACTATCCCAGCCGAGTGTAGCCTCCCGGACATCTCAAATGCGCAGGTGAAAGCTGCTCTCTAAAGCAAAAAACACAGCATCAAGGGGACCGGAAGGAGTCCCCGGCTGTGTGCTACGAGCTAAATGAGGAATTAAACCCGCACATAAGGCAGCTGTTTAATCTTAGCCTTACCACAGGATACGTGCCCAAGGAGTGGCGTCGGCAACTGTGGTCCCACTCCACAAAGGCGGTGCCTCACGGACCCTGGTAATTACCGCCCCATAAGCTTAACAAGTCTAGTCTGCAAAGCTATGGAGAGGATCATAATGGAGCTCATAAACAAAGATATAGGGGACTTGCAGACATTGGACCCGACCCAGTTTGGCTTTGTCAAGGGAAGATCATGCCTTTTGAACTTGGTTGACTTCTTGAAACAGTCACCAAGGCCATTGATGAGGAAAGGCAGTCCATACAGCCTACCTTGACCTTGCAAAGGCTTTCGACACAATACCCCACTCGGGTATTGTAGAAAAACTTACCAGCTTAAATGTAAACCCATATGTCACAAGATGGGTTGCAAACTGGCTTAAGGACAGAACCCACAGGGTTAGAGTTGCTGGCGCTGTGTCAGACTCCAAGCCGGTCACAAGTGGTGTCCCACAGGGCTCGGTCCTTGGCCCCCTATTGTTTGGCATCTACTTCTCAGAAGTACAGGCCAACATGGGAGGACTTTGGCTGACAAGGTTTGCAGACGACTGCAAACTGGGCCATAGTGGAAAGTGCATCGGACACGGATATCCTTCAGAAGGGACTCACGGAAACAGATAGCTGGTGCCAGAGCCATGGCCTGAAGTTAAACGCCAAAAAATGTATAGTCATACCCTTCGGGAAAAACAAGGTAACCCCAAGCTACCATATAGGTGGCAATCCACTAAGCACAGAAGAGGTTATCAGGGACCTGGGGACCCAGGTTGACAGTGGCCTTTCTTTTGACACTCACATTGCTAAAGTGGTTAGAAAGACCTTCTACATTGCCCACCTGATCATGAAGGGATTCACATCCAGATCTAGTGAGGTCATTGTTCCCTGTACTCTTCACTTATCAGACCAATGATCGAGTACAATGCCCCATTCGGGATGTATCTCACCCGACATCTGCAGCAATTGGAGAGACCCCAAAAGTTCCTCACCAAAAGGATAAAGGGACTCCAAAATCTGTCATATGCTGCCAGATTGAAGAAACTCCAGCTCTATTCAGTCGCATACCGTCTGCTCAGAGGTGACATGTGCCTGACATACAAGGCCATGTCCAACCCGGAATTAATGGACATGCTCCACCTCAAAAAATCCAAATCCACCAAAACCACTAGAGCAAGCGACTTAAACCTTAGCACGGATATAAATAGGACGTGCTGGAGGGATAGATTTATCACTCAGAGACTCCCTATGCTGTGGAATAAAATCCCGGTCCATGTGAGGCAGAGCACCTCGCTGACTCTGTTCAAGAGAAATCTAGACCTGTGGATGGGAGATCGTAGGTTTACCCCAGGAATCATCTCGGTGTCACTGCTGGACAGAGGCACAACAAACTAATGGGCACAGTATTTTTTCATATAAGGGGTGGTGTAAGCCACAATAATTTGGGCTAGGCTTATAAATGCCTTAGGGCAGATAGCCTAGTATAAACCTATGAACCTATGAACCTATGAACATGTCACTGGCCATACCCCTGGAATGACACAGGTTGTCACAGAAGGAGCACAAGTATGCCTTGTATATCTGTTCTGCTTGTCCTAACATTGCATTTGCCTACCTACTATTTGCAAAACAAGAGAAGGTCATGTCAAAACAGCAGTGGCAGACAGTGAGGAAGCAGACATACTGATAAGAGCAAAAAATAAATTACCAAACCAGTCTCCCAACTGTCTATGTTTGCAGAACATTATTAACTCTCTGTCCCCATGTGTGAGCCTTTGTCTGACTGTCATATTTGGGCCTGTCCAGATGTTACTCTGCGATGGTATGACAGCTAGGCCCACATGTAGCCTCATAATAACATATAGCAACACAAACCGTCTAAGGACCACACCAAATGGAGTGGTGCAGTGATGGACAACCTGCAAAATATGTACACTCAGAGGTGTGAAGTCCACAACCCTGTGTGTGATGTAATGGCATGTACCACGCCCACATCTGAATTACAAATACATAACAGCCACTGTGACCAAAGCCTGTGACTGGACTACAGAAGGACAAAGAGACACACATAAGAGGAAGGGGAACCACTGGCCAGACAAATGGGAATGTGCACATCAAAACAAATTGTGCAGTAACATAGGTGCCATGCAGTGTAAGGAGCCAGTAAACATCACCAGCAAATGCACAACACACACCAATGTAAGTGGAGGTCCACAACAAAACAAAACCCAAACAATAGACACCTGAGAGGCAAAATCACATGAGAACTCCACAAACCTACACACCAGAGACCATGTAGATGCCACACACCAGGGTCTTGCAAACACTAAGGCCTTACCACAAACCCCAAACACCTACCCTACACAGATAGGCTAGCAGCACTGTCCCTCTACCCTATTCCATACAGACTCTGCTGAGGTGACCCCTGTCTGACATACAAAGCAATTCAGACCTTGCCTTGATGGGACTTTTGCATGTCTGGAACTCAAGGCCCACTCCATCAGTCTGTAGGTGCAGGATCAACCTGGGTTGTGATATCAGTACGGCTTGTTGGTGTGACAGATATATGTTCCACACACTCCCCCATCTGTGGAATACACTCCCTGCCAACAGCAAGCCAAGTCCCTCAATACCCTTAGTGATGTGCTCCCTGTATAAGTGCATGGGAAACAAAAAATACAGTTGTGTGATTCCCACCTTTGTCCCCTGCTGGACAGGGGCTCTGTGTGCTGACATGTCGTAACATGGGCTACACTCTTGTCTGTGTGGGTTATGAGGGCTTCAGGGCCAATACCCTACTAATGTCATAGCAACCTATCAACCTATACACAAGTGTCCATCAGTGGTTCACCACATTACTCTGTACTGCTCTGCCACTGACATACCTGGAAGTCACAGTGCTATATGGAATATACTACACATATAATGGACATTTCTGCAGAGTAGAATGTACTCTGTACCCAAACCCATACCTCCCAACCTCGGACAGCAAGACATCTGAACAATGTCATAAATATAAGTGGGACAAAGGCCCAATGATAGGCATGTGCTATAAATATTGCCCTTACATATTGAAAAGCTTGGTAGAATAATGGGTTTTGCATTAGCAGGAATTGTCTGAAACACTAATGTCTATCATTATTTTGTAACATCAGTCTTCAATTATATGCAACTAACTTGCCATAAAAACACAAGATGTGAAGTTGTTTTATCTCACCGTTCATTCTTACAGATGGGTTCGGAGCCGATCCTTGGCTCCAAGTCAGCCTACTACAAAGCTCTAGGTCTTCAGGCAGCTCAAGGCCAAGTCCCTATCTCATGATGCACCTAGAGTAACCTCAGATCTAGTTTGCCACTGCAATAGATCGGAGGTTCCTCAGCAATAGCTCGGGCCAGTAAAACTTTATTATAAAGATTTTTTCTTATAACTTGTTAATTCCTTTCTTAGCTTTAACTTCTTTAGCTTTTATATATCTTTAGTGTGTATTTCTAGGTGTGCCTTTTTCATATCATATATAGCTTTTGGCCTTCGTTTTTCTAAAGGCCTTTATATTTGGTATAGTTAGAGTAGTTATATAGTTATTGTATGCCTTTGATAACTTTTGATATTTAGAAGTGCTTAGATATAGTTAGAGAGAGTGTGTGTGTGTGTGTGTGTTTGTGGGTTTAAAGTGACACTTTGACACAAGATATTTAGCCAATATTTTTTTTTTTTAATCAGGGCTTATTTAAATACTTTTGGGTGTGTCTTTAACATATTGTTGTAGTTTCACTGATACTGTGCAGTTCATTATGGCTGACCAGGACAGGGATAAACATCCTACGTCTGGGTTCAAAAAATGCCCAAAATGTGGACAGAAAATGTCTGCAATAGCCATGTTAACTGTGTTTACTGTTTGGGAGCTTTACATCTTCAGGAAAGTTGCTCCATTTGTCATTCCTTCTCTTCCAGGGTCCTTCAGGAGAGAAAGAGAAAGCTAATCGATAGAGGTCTAGTCAAACTGTCTTTTCAGGAAGCTTTGAGTGACCAGGACAGGTCTAGTAAATCTTCAAAGTCTTCCAAGGCTTCTACTTCTTCGGAAGTTAAGAAATCAAAAATAAGTTGACGTCGGCTCTACAGCCCTCAGAGCCGAGCATCTTGTCCTTTTCGGAGCCGGTCCCCGGTCCTGGAACTGGTACTGGCACTGGTATGCGAAGTGCCTAAATCTCCTCTCCTGCAATCTGTACCTCCTTCTATCCACTCATCTTGGTCTTCGATAAGCCTTTCCGATTTGGATGTGGATCGTATGGTGCAGTAGTTGTTACAGGCACTGGCGTTTGCTAAATTTTTATCGGCTCCAACACAAACGGTTTCAGAACCGAAGACCCTTTACTACTTTTCCCCCTCTGAGCCATACCAGTCCTTCGGAGCCAGAGGAGTTGGACTTGATGATCATTGAGCCTTCAGAGCCAAAGCCTGCCCCAGTGTCTTCGGTTCCATTTACTCTGACATCCTCAGTGCTGATTGAGGAATCTAGGAGCTGACACTCTCTGGTCGGGTCCAGGGAGGATAGTCGGACTGACTTGTCGGTTCCAACTCTGCCTCTCGGAACTTCAGCTCAAATGAGCTTGGCTCCTACCTCTGGTTTGGAGCCCACTGTCCCGGTGCCGGGAATATTGACGGTTTCCATGGATCCGTCAGTCCCTTCTCATCAGAGCAGAGGTGCCTTCGAAGCCATGGGGAGAGTTATGTCTCCTAAGATATCTTCGACTTCAGGTCCGGCTACCTCCTCCCCAATAGCACCTGTGTCCGCTTCTGCTTTACAGATCCTTGCTAAGTGTAGAGACCCAGAACCTCAGGAAGCCACATTGGGTGGTCCCTGCTCTTCTGAGACCTCACCAGAAGTTCCCACTGATGAGGTTCCCAGGAAGAGAATCTGTAAGAGGAAGCATTTAGATTCTCCACAGGAGTCTCTCACATCTGATACCAACTTGGATGAATCAGAAGGGTCCCCGCGGTCCCCCACTGAGGATATCTCATTTGCTGATATATTAAGAAATCCTTAGGCAGAGGGGTGACTGGCAGTCCACCAACCCTACTGAAGACGAGTTGGTTCTCCTGAAGGCTTTCGGGTCTCAACCTTCCACCTCTTGGGTGTCTCCGCCCTTCGATGAGCTTATGGAGCTGATCTGACGAAGGGAGTGGGAGTCTCCAGACACCATGGAGCCTGTCCCCAGGAGGCCTAATAAATGTATTTCTGACCTCCAGGAAAAAATAATTTCTTACCAAGGGAGTGCCAGTTGATGCCATGGTAGTGGCGGCAGCCACCAAAAAGGAGATTTCAGAAACTTCTTCCTTTATCCATCCTCCTAACAGAGACTCTAGGATCATGGATAGATATGGGAAGTGCACGTACAGTTCATTTGCACTGCATTCGCTCAACTATCTCACCCATTTTATTAGACTACAAGGAGATCTACTAAAAGAGCTCAGAGATACTCTTCAGGGTAGAGTAGCTGCAGGAGCTTCAGATAAAGTTTCCTCCCAGCTTGCTACCCTCAGTTCCATAGTAAACACGTCCATGCACCTCATTTCATATGCAGCTGATGGAGCGAGTAGAGCAGCGGGTACAGGAATTGCTCTTAGGAGACACTCCTGGATGTGCTTGTGTTCCTTCATGGAGCCCTTTAAGTCATCCTTTGTCAACACCCCTTTTGATGACTTGTCCCTTTTTGGGCCCAAAGTTAAGGAAACTTTGACCAGATGTGAAAAGGAAGGAAAGACTTTGTCTGCTGTCGGAGTTCATTTTTCCACGTCTACCAGACCCTACCCCAAGGGTCAAAGGGGAGGAAAGATGTGGTTCCGTAAAGCCCAAGGAGCCTTTCAGGACACACGTAGTGAACCCTCCTCTAGGGGCAAAGGAGGGGTCAATAATGGAAGATGCCGCCCTCGCGACAGAGGGGGTCCACAAAACCAGGGCGACAGAGATCAGTTCTTTGGGAAGCCCTACCAGCAGTCCTGAAAGGAGGCCTGACTGTCCTAATTTGGAGGCAGTCAGAGGTCACTTATCTTTGTATCCAGACACCTGTCTCAAAATAACAAACGATAACTGGGTACAAAGTATCATTTCCAGAGGATATTTCATTCCTTTTGCCACACCCCCTCCATTGACAACAAAAATCCCAGATGTTCCACCCAGTTACAGGGAACAGGAAAGAGTCATCCAACCAGTCCCAGCAGACCAGATAGGATCCAGAACTTACTCAAGATTCTTTTTAGTTCCAAAAAAAACAGGGGACTGGAGACCTATTTTGGACATCAGCACAGATCTGTCAAGAAAGAGAAGTTCCGGATGGTCACGCTTCAGTTGATACTTCCCTTTTTAGGGAAAGACAATTGGATGTGCTCGATATATCTGCAGGATGGGTACTACCACATAAAAATGGCCAGACCATCCAGAGATCATCTGCGCTTCCAGCTGGGAGCCAATCATTACCAGTTTCGAGCCCTGTCCTTTGGTCTCACTACAGCCCCCAGAGTGTTCACCAAATGTATGGCAGTGGTCACGGCTCACCTGAAACGTTTAGGATTCCAGGTTTTTCAGTACCTAGATAATTGGCTCCTCACCACCACCAGGCATCAGCTTATACAAGACAGGGACACCACTCTTTTACTCTGCAGTCATCTGGGCATTACAGTAAACTCAGAAAAATCTGCCTTGTCCCCATCGCAACATACCATTTTTATCGGAGCAGAATTGGACACCACCACCACAACTTTGAGACTTCCAGCAGAGAGTTTTACTACTCTATCAGCGGGTCCACAATATCATATCCAAAGACCAGGCTCCAGCATCAGAAGTACTAAAATCGTTAGGCATGATGGCAGCTGTAATATTAGCCATACCATTGGGTCGCATGCATATACGGATTCTGCAATGGCTTTTGTTCACTCAACGGTCTTACCAAGAGCTCCCAATGTCTCATCTTATAATGATCAGAAACACATGCAAAAAGGATCTTCAGTGGTGGTTGACCTCTCTTCATGTTATGTCCTTTTCTTCTACCCCCACCAGCAGCCACAGTGACCACAGATGCTTCCCTGATAGGGTGGGGGTGCATTTTCAGGGAAGAACAGCCCAAGGCACATGGACTGAACAGGAGACACATCTGCATATCAATGTCCTGGAGATGAGAGCAGTACTTTTAGCATTGCAGTACTTCCAGGACTCTCTTCCTCTGGGGACAATTGTGATTCAGACAGACAACATGTCAGTGGTCTGGTACTTGAACAAACAAGGAGGAACCAGGTCCTACCCCCTTTGTCATGAGGCCCTAAGGGTATGACAATGGGCTACATCCACCCAGCACTTTCTGTTAGCAACGCACATCCCGGGAAAATCCAACATGATAGCAGACAAGCTGAGCAGAGCAATTTTGTTGCCTTACGAGTGGTCTCTCAAGAAAGAAATAACGGACAGAATTTTCCACAGGTGGGGCCAGCCTTGCTGTGACCTCTTTGCCAACCACATAAACACAAAATGCAGAAGCTACTTTGCCCTGATTCCCCCTCTGGGAGAAGCCCCAAGGGATGCACTTGTACACGATTGACCTCCGGGTCTCCTCTATGCATTCCCACCAGTTCCCTTGATACCCAAAGTACTACAGAAAGCAAAAGCCCTGGGAAGGACCATCATTCTAATAGCCCCTCATTGGCCTCATCAGATTTGGTTCCCCTTCCTTCGACTTCATCAGTTGGAGGACCCTTGGATTCTGGACCCAGTTCCATATCTTCTGACACACTCACCGGGGGAACTTCATCCCTCTCTTCAGTCCCTGAAGCTGACAGCTTGGCTGCTCCAATTCCCAACATAGCCAGGTTCCATAACCTTTCAAATGAAATTTAGTAGATTCTAATATCTTCTCATAAATCCTCTACTAGGAAGCTATACCTTAGCAAATGGAAAAGATTTTCTATATGGGCCTCTCAAAATAACATTGATCACTACCAAGCCCCTATGGCCTCCATATTAGAGTTCTCAGCTATGATTTTCAACAAAGGAGCTGCAGCAGCAACAGTTCGGGTTCAACTTGCTGCCATCTCTAATTTTCACCTTGGATTTGAAGGATTGAACATAATGTCACACAAACTATCAAAAGCCTTTTTCAAAAGGACTTTTCGTCTCAGACCACCTGTGAAATCCCCTTATACCCCATGGAATCTAAATTTTATGCTTTCACGCATTATTCTCCCTCCTTTTGAACCAGCTTCCTCATGCGATTTGAAATATTTGTCATGGAAGACTATCTTTTTGGTGGCTATCACTTCTGCTCGCAGAGTGTCAGAGCTTCAAACCTTGTCCGTAAAGCCTCCTTATCTAATTTTCTATGTTGATAGATTCTCACTATGAACTAATCCCTCATTTTTGCCCAAAGTTTGTACTGAAACTAACTTTAACCAAATTATAGATTTGCCAGTGCTCTTCCCCAAACACACCAACAACTTAAGAGTATATGCTGCACAAGCTTGATGTTCATAGATAGCTCAGATTCTACTTGGATAGAACAAAAAAGTTCAGTAAATCAGAACAGCTTTTCGTTTCCTTTTCAGATTCCAGAAAAGGTATGCCAGTGGCAAAAACAACTCTAAGTGCTTATCCGATTGTATCACATTTGTTTATTCAGCTGCTAATATGCCCTTGCTTCACAAAATAAAGGCTCTTTCTACCAGAGCAGTGCCTACATCCTCTGCCTTTTCTGCTAGACTTCCTATAGACATCTGTGCAGCAGGCACTTGGTCAAGACTTTATACCTTTATCACTCATTACAAAGTGGACAGGGCCTCCAGGGATAGGGCCTCTTTTGGGTCTACTGTCCTGAAAAACATTCTCCTGTGAGCCACCTGAGAAAGATGGTGCTTGGGATGCTACCTATCTGTAAGAATGAACAGCGAGCTAGAACATCTTCACATAATGTTCCATGTGAGTTGTTCATCTCGCCTTCATTCTTACTTCCCACCTTCCTACCCCCTCTCCAAGGTTTTTCAAAGACTGCGATACTAGATTCTTCCTGGTTGCTCAGTCCTTCTATGGCTTTCTCTTAAAGAGTGATAGAATGACACATGGTATTATTATACGCAGCAAACAAGATCTGAGGTAACTCTAGGTGAATCATGGGATAGGGACTTGGCCTCGAGCTGCCTGAAGACCTCGAGCTTTGTAGTAGGCCGACTCTCGGCTCCGAACCCATCTGTAAGAATGAAGGTGAGATGAACAACTCACATGGAATGTTTTGGTAAGTACATAACTTATTTTTTATGTAGACTGGACAAAACTTCTAGACATACACCTGGACAATCAGCCAAAAAATGTACAGTTGAGAGGTATGGCCACACCAGGATATGACTTTTCAGGTAAGAAGAATACCACACTAGCAGGAGATCCCCAGCCAGTATATTACCAAGTTGCTAGACTGTTTACACAACTTCATCAGTCAACCAGCTGTAGCCACACCGCTCAACTGGTCTTTTTGGGCCAGAATGTATATAGT